>NC_079189.1:211070841-211370841 GCF_029499605.1 Hyla sarda
CTATCTCAATGGCAGGATGAAGTTGGCTGTACCCTCCCCATCTGACAGTTTTCCTCTTCTTGCCTCGTATCCAGTGATGCTTGCTGGGCTGGAAATGCTCCTCCTCCTTATTTATAAGTTCCATTAATGAGAGATGCTGGCAGCATCTAATTATGTCCCTTGCAAGTTTCCTCCTTCTTGTTACAGTTTGGTGATGTAACTGTCATGAAAATGGGGCGGGGAGCAGGGAAGTAGTGATCCCTAACTCTCCTTACAACCACTGTCCCTTCCTATTGCCCATCCGCCCTAAACAATGGATCGACAACCACGAGGACGGACCCTATACTGCGCTAAAGTGCATGGGCGTAAGAGTCAAACAAGAGAAACTAAAGGAGTCAGGAACATAACGGGAATACTACAAAGCTACAAACAGATATACCAGGCAGGATATAGCATACTAAGAAGCAGTGCAAAAACCAGGATCAAGAATAATGGCAGATATGATAATATGAACAAGACTAGATATGAGAATAAGTATACAGCAGACAAAACCTGGAGATGCAGGGGATTAACTGAATGCAGGTTAACTGAATGTCAGAACACGAAATGGGTCAGGAAATCAAGAGCACTGTTCACATTGGACTCCAAACAAGAAACAAACTGGACACCCCACTCCAAACATGGAGGGACAACAATACTAAAGCCAAATAGGATCCTAGCTAGTGGCTACACTCCACAGTATAAACAGGATACTAGCCTAGGAAGAAACAAATCTTAAATACAAGAAACACGAATACAGACACAAGACTAACTCACTCCTAGATATATTGATACGGATAGCACAAGGCTAGGAGATTCAGGATCAAACAAGGTCAAAACAGGACTGACACCTTCCCCCTTTTGTGGGATTTAAAGGAGTACTCCGGCGCTAAGACATCTTATCCGCAATCCATAGGATAGGGGATGAGATGCCTGATCATGGGGGTCCCGCCGCTGGGGACCCCCGTGATCTTCCACGCCGCACCCCGTTAGAATCAGCCCCCGGAGTATACTCGCTCTGGGTCTGATTCCTGGCGATCATGGGGACGGAGCATAGTGATGTCACGGCTCCGCCCCCCTCAATGCAAGCCTATGGAGGGGGCATGACAGCTGTCATGCCCCCTCCCATAGGCTTGCATTGAAGGGGCGGAGCGTGAAGTCACACTGGGCAATTTGTCCGCTCCTGGACAAAGCAGCAGCGAAGGGAGGTAAATAGAAGCTTTTTATGTCTTATGATACAGCCTAAGACACATTGGTAAGGAGAAAACAATCAATGCATTTTTTATTTTTATACTTGATGCAAATGATAATGATAAAAGAAACTTTTAATCGTGTTCAAAATGCCTATAACCTGTCTTCAATAGGATTATTCCTGAGTCCCTAGGAGACTGAATTTGCCATAATTTTTCCTATTGAATAATTAGGTTGAGTTGTAAGCAAATCTAAAGGGTATTTCTGTCTGGTTTTGATCATTTTTTAGCTATTGTAGGAGAATGTAAAGTGCATTTTTTATCAAGGATATGGGGTACCTTTAAACACAGCCATCTAAAGCTTTGAGCTCCTGCGTCATATGGGTTTTATGTTTTGATTGAAGATCTCTGTGAAAAGGAAAAATTGACATTCTTGACATCATGTTCAATCTGCAATCAAGTCGCAATCCATAGTAGGCAATAGTGGATGTTATTATTAATATGCTTGGCAGACGATAAGAGATTGTTCAGATATTAAGAATCTCAGGCTTATAGTTCGATGAAACACATATCATAGACATCAGAACATATCTTTTTGGAACAAAACACGTATCGTCAAAGAGAATAGAAAAACAAAACTAAAAAATGAGGCCCATTATAGAAAGTGTTTGATAGGAGCACTCAGCAGTAAGCTAGGTCATGGAGAGTTGATGAAAAGTGTGCTTACAACCATCAGGGCTGCTGGGGACGAGTGGTCATCGGCTATCATGTGGATAGATCTCTTGTGTGCGTGTTTTATGTTTAAGGCTATATTCTTATGTTCTTTTTTAAAAATATGTAATTTTACAACACAATAACAACTTTGTAATCCACTCACATTCTGTTCTTTTTATATGAGATTCAGGACATTCAGGATCGTGTTGTGATTACTTCAATACTCACATTCAAAGACCAATTCATGTCTTTATCCATTTATTTCATGGTATATCATTTAAATATCAGTAAAAAAATACTTTGTTTTCTAAACCCATGTCTCTATGTCTTATGCTTTGACATTTTCGGTTTTCAATGTAACTTTGCTTTAAACCAAACTAAATGATGCATGGCCTTTTTACCTGACAGATCCACAACATCCATTATTTCTATCTCAGGTGGAGGCTATGATCATTGGTGTCAATAGCTGGCTGAAAGGGGATAAGGCCACCCTTATCTTTCCTTTGGTTTGCTTAAAGGGTACTCCGGTGGAAAACTTTTTTTTTTTTAATCTACTGGTGCCAGAAAGTTAAAAAGCTTTGTAAATTACTTCTATTAAAAAATCTTAATCCTTCCATTACTTATTAGCTGCTGAATACTACAGAGGAAATTATTTTCTTTTTTGGAACACAGTGCTCTTTGCGGACATCATGACCACAGTGCTCTCTGCTGACATCTCTGTCCATTTTAGGAACAGTCCAGAACAGCATATGTTTTCTATGGGGATTTTCTCCTACTCTGGCCAGTTCTTAAAATGGACAGAGGTGTCAGCAGAGAGCACTGTGCACATGATGTCAGCAGAGAGCTCTGTGTTCCAAAAAGAAAAGAATGTCCTCTGTAGTATTCAGCAGCTATTAATTACTGGAAGGATAAGGATTTTTTAATAGAAGTAATTTAAAAATCTGTTTAACTTTCTGGCACCAGTTGATTAAAAAAAAAAAAAAAAAGTTTTCCACTGTAGTACCCCTTTAAGGAATCTAATTTATGAATCCAATGTTACAGTGTTCTATGAGAACATTAACCCCTTTGTTTGTAGGCCTTTGAGGTCTTTTTGCCCATTTTTATTTTCATTGTTTTCTTCCAAGTGCCATAAATGTATTTTTCTTAGGAGGGCTTGTTTTTTTTTTTTTTTTTTTTTTTTTTTTTTTGTGGGAAACAAGTTGTACTTTTTGATGTCACCATTTTAAGGTTTGTATATCTTAAAGTTTCATTTTTATTACCCCTTTTTTGCTTGTCAAATAGGAAAATTTGATTTTGCCATTTCATTTTTTGCTTTTTAAATCTCTGCTGTTCAACGTATGGTAAAAATAATGATAGCTTTATAGCTTTATTCTGTGGGTCAGTACAATAAACTGAATTACTAAATAAAAAAATAAAAGAAAACAGTGTAAAAAACAATTAGTGTCACCATATTACAAGATCCATAACGCATTTTAAGGTCATTTTTTACAGGAAAACTTGTTGTTTTTTATTGGTACAATTTAAGAATATGTATTACTTTTTTTTGCCAATTCTCTATTTTTTAGTATTTCAACTATAACAAATATAAAAGTATGAAACAATATAGAGTAAAAACACCAGTAGTTTCTCAACATGACATTACAAATTTGATGCAGTCAGCAATGTCCATGTGACTCAGTTCCAGTAACGTTGTGGTTTGGGACCACAGTTTCACAGGGAGTGAGGGCAATATGAAACAATCAAGACAATGATGATACTCTATGCAAAACACAGAATGGGGGACAAGACAAGGGAAGCAGATAGAGGGGGAAGTCAGCATAAGTAGGTATGACAGTAATGGGATAATATTTTGGGCAGTAGATCTAGCAGCTCAGCATCCAAGGGGGCTATCAGTAGCAGGCACTTCAGAAAAGGTGGTTGGTGGAGTGGAGGGCGGATCGAGTCAAGACGAATAGAAGGTGACAGTCATATGAATATGTATCCCTTTTTGATCATCTTCTTTTCAGTTTTTTTTTTTTTTTTGAAAGGTAGACTAACCCCTTAAGGACCCAGGGCGCACAGGTACGGCGTACCTGTACGTCTTGAGTCCTGTTAAAGGGGTTTAAACTGTTCTCACGAGCAGAGAATGGGTTTAACACCATGGGTCCCGAATGCTACGGGCAGCTTGGACCCATGGCTAATGCGAGGCCGTTGCCGTTGAGAAAAATTTGATCAATACAGATCACGGCAGCTGCAGAAGTGCGGCACTTATAATGGCTGATCTGGTCGCCCGCGGCACTACCACGGGGATCAAATCAGCCAAGATGGCAGACGGAGGTCACCTGCCTCCATCCATCTCCGGGGGTTTTCTGCACTGATCTTCCTTCCAGCAGACCAGAGCAGAAGATTGATGATAATACTGATCAGTGCTATGCCCTATGCATAGCACTGAACGGTATTAGCAATCTAATGATTGCTATAAATAGTCCCTTATGGGGACTAAAAAAGTGTAACATAAATGTTAAAAAAAAGTGAAAAAAAAATTGAAAAAGCCCGTCCCCAATAAAGTTTTAAATCACCCCTTTTCCCCATATTAATACAAAAAAGCGCAAAAAAAAGATAAATAATAAACATATTTGGTATTGTTGTGTGCAAAAATGTCCAAACTGTAAAAATATAATGTTATTGATCCCCCACGGCAAACAGCGTAAACGTAAAAAAAAGTCAAAAATTTCAGCTTTTTTGTCACATCAAACTGCATAGCAATTTTATAAAAAAGTTATCAAAAAGTCACATATGAGCAAATGTGGTACAAAAACAAACTACAGATCATGGCGCAAAAAATGAGCCCTCACACATCCCTGAATATTGAAAAATGAGAAAGTTAGAGGTGGTCAAAATAGGGCAATTTTAAACATGATGATTTCGTAAAAAAAAGTTTGAGATTTTTTAAAAGCAGTACAATAATAGAAATGTATGTAACCATGGGTATCATTTTAATATTGACCCAGAGAATAAAGAAAACATGTAATTTTTACCGTAAAGTGTACCGCGCAAAAACGAAACCCTCTAAATTTGCAAAATTAACCCCACCTATGAGAATTTTGAGAAAATAAACACCTCACCTATGAGAATTTTCCAATGTCATGTAAATAAAACATGCACAATTGTAGAAGCACATGCTTGTAGAATTGTGCACATTGTTTTATGAACAGGATTTAATGTGATGCATTTTTATCAAAATTAAAATGTTACTGTTATTTAAATTATCTTTTGAAATGTTGCACGGGGGTCTCAGTGCTGAGAGTTGTACAGTTATAGGTGGTTGAAGTGCACATCAGCGAGCTTCACTCCTGACTTAGTGGTCATGCAGGAGAATGGCAGCATAGACTATACTGGAGCCTCTCTTCTGTAATCAGATCTTCTGTGTGCCAAGATGGGAAGTGAAGTGTAGAGCTGCATGCTTCACCCAGCTATAACTAACAAATGGGGGTAGGGCTTAGCAATGTCTGTGCAACATTTCAAAAACGTTAGTATAATTTATATGACAGTATCGCTTTAAAAAAAAATCAGGAGTTATTATTTTTTTTTTTTTTCCTGTGCATTTGCCCATTTGTCTGTTCCAGGAACAGGAAAACCAGAATCAGGAATTTTTACAGTAATTCTTTATTTGTATACTACTGTACAAAGAATGAGATTATAAGAGATATTAGCATTTTTTATATTTGATTTTAGATTTTAAAACTGATTAAATGATATGTATTTCGAAAATAATAGGACAAGAAAAGTAAACATTATGAAGATTATATTTACAGTGATCATAGCAATCTATACAGGTCAATGTAAAGTGATACATCTGAACAGCTGCTTGTAATAAATGTTGTTTTCTTTGTTCCCATAGGTTGGTTAAGGCACTAAGCAGCAAGACTCCGAAACTAACCCCAAAGAAGGTGGAAGAATTAGCAGAAGAGAGAGCAAATCTTGCATCAACATGCTGTATAATTAATGCACCCCCAGTGTACTGCAAGGAGAAGGTGAGCAATGCCCAGATTACTAGACTAAAAGACTAACAAATGCAATAAAAAAGAACAGTTTTATAACAGAAGTACTGGAACTACATGCCAATTCTGTATAGAAAAGAGTAGGGCAGTATGTATCATCACGGATATATGCACTCATGAATCTCAATCCTTCATTCTTCAGCCTTAACTGCTTCATGATCCAGCAATTTTTTATATTTTTGGCTCAAGTTTTTTTGCTCCTCACAATCTAAGACCCATAACTTTTTTTTTTCCATTGACAAAGTTGTTTTAGGGCTTATTTTTTGTGGAAGTTGTACTTTTAATTGGTACACTTTATTTTAACATATCATGTATTACGGAACCAGAAAAATATATGTGTAAGGCAAAATTAAATAGAGACATTGAAAAAAATATGGAATTGTGCAAACTTGTGGGGCAATAATTATTACAGGGTTCACAGTACAGTAAATCTGACATGCTATCTTTATTCTATTGGTCAGCAAGATTCCAGTAATACCAAATGTGGGTAATTTTTGTTTTGTTTTAAGGTAAAAAAAAAAAAAACATTGAAAACTTGAAAAAGAAAAAAAAAAGTTTGTTCAATGCCATGTTCTGACCCCTATAACTTTCTTTTATTTTTACACCTACGAGCTAGGCTGCTATATTATTTTTTCCACCATGAGCTGTAATTTTAAATGGTACCATGTTTGTATATATTTGACTTTTTGATTGCTTTTTATTAGATTTTTTTCTGGGACGTGATGTGACCAAAAATCAGCAATTTTGGCATTTGGAATTTTTTTTACGTTTTACGCTTTATACCGTGCAGCATCATGAACATCATAATTTAATAGTTTGGAGAATTACGCATGTGGCGATACCAAATGTGTCTTATTATTATATTTATTATTTTTATTTTTTGCACTGTTTTATTTGAACCACGGGAAAGGGGGGGGGGGGTGATTTGAACTTTTATTTCAGGGAGGATTTTTTAAAAATTGTTAAAACTTTTTAAACTTTTTTTTTACACCTTTTTTGGCCCCCCTAGGGCCTATCCTAAGCCATCATTAGATGGCTTCCATAGATCAATGTGATGCTATTGCATTACAATGATTAATGTTTTCATCACTTGACTGCTTAGGGCTGCCAAAGGCAGCCTTAAGCAATCATCGATCCACCGAGGACCAGGAAGGATGGGTAAGTCCCCATTCTTTCTCAGCAACCCTTCTGCAGCCCCTGATTACATTGTGGAGCTTCAGATGAGTCCCCTAGACCCCAGGGATTACTGGCATTAATATTTAAACATTTAACCATTTCAATGACGGACATCGGAGCCAGCTTTGATGTCCGTCATTACCGGCAGATGTAAACTGCTGGTAGCAGCCGGGATGTGCAGGTTTCCCACGGGCCTGCATCATGTTCCCCTCACCTGACCCATGACGTAGGGGTACATCATAGGTCAGGAAGGGGTTAAAGGGATATGCCAGTGGAAAACTATTTTTTTTAATTCCTTCCAGAACCTGTAGCTGCAGGTTCAGCTGCAGTATGCTACAGAGGAAGTTGTAGGGTAGGGTCACACGTAACGGATCAGCAGCGTATTTTATGCTGCAGATCTGCCGTCGACCTGACCCATTTTGTGCCTCCAGCTGTTGCCGACCCCTGTTCCCCCACCTTGCTCTGCCCCTGGCCTGCTTGCAGTGGAATCCGCCGCTACGAGCAGCTACACAGGGAGTAGCCGCAATGTCTGAGTACATGAGCAGTGTACTTAGATATTTCAGCTGCTCATCGTTGTCAGAGTGGACTCGCCGACTCGTAGGCCTATTGTGTGGCTGCTCGTACTGGTGGAATGCTGCTGCAAGCAGGCCATGGGCGGAGCGAGTCGGGGGCAACAGCTGGAGGCACAAAATGGGTCGGGTCACCAGCGGATCTGCAGCGTAAAATATGCTGCGGATCCGTTACATGTGACCTTACATGTATATTTCTTTTCTGTCTGACCACAGTGTTCTCTGTTGAAACCTCTGTCCATGTCAGGGACTGTCCAGAGCAGGAACAAATCCTCATAGCAAACCTCTCCTGCTCTGGACAATTCCTGACATGGACAGAGGTGTCAGCAGAGAGCACTGTGGTCAGACAGAAAAATAACTACACAACTCCCTCTATAGTATACAGCAGCTAATAAGTACTGGAAGAATTAAGATTTTTATATAGAAGTAATTTACAAATCTGTAAATTGTTAATTGAAGAAAAGTTTTTTCACTAGACTACCCCTTTAACCCTTGAATAGTTGAGCTCCCATTGTTACCAGATGCTCTAAAAGTCAGTCCCCATTCTAAAATTCAATTTACCGCCCCCCTGTAAATACCATGTTAAGTTTTTAGTACAGCAACCCTCATGGACATTCTACCAGGTACATTTAATATTAACTGATTCATTTTAGGGTCACACTGTGCTTTTTTGACACAAAGTTCCAAATCTTCTGCTTCATTTCATAGCATAATAGATTGAAATTGAAAAAAAAAAAAAAAACACTTCCTGAAGCAACCATTACATGAAACTTGTATATGGACTTATTCAGCTTCCTTTAAAGGGGTTTTTAGATATATAAAACTAATTGTGTAGTCTCCTAAGATAATAAAATGACAAAACATATTATACTTACCTGTTTTATCTTGACTGAGTCCACCAGCACCGCCTCTGTTTTCCCTGATGCCTTTACATCACTGCAGTGATGACATGCCAGATTACTGCAGATAATCATTAGCCTCGGTGTTCTTATGACACTTTACAATTGGGCCAGTGATTGGCTGTTGACTGCTCAAGGGACATCATCAGGAGAGCATGGATAGCAGGAAAGACAGGGGCACTGGACTCTGCAAGTATAGATTAGGTAAGTATAGTGTATTTTGTTGTTTTATCACCCAGGCTGTAATATATATATATATATATATATATATATATATATATATATATATAATTTTTTTTTTTTTTTTTTTTTTTTTTTTTATATAAACATTTTACAATCCCTTTTAACATATTGGGAGATATACTGTATACAGATAATATATATGCAGTAAGTGGTGCCTGCATGTCAACAGAATTGTATCATAAAAAAGCATAGGGAGCATTTCAATGCTTACCCTCTTTTCACTCTGTGGCATGCCACTGGTACTATGGGGGAGTCTGATGTCTCTATGCAGTGCAGTGATTGGCTGAGTGGACAGCAGGTTTTTTCACAACCTATGACAGAGAGGACAGAGCTCTGATCCCTAAAAAATATATCAATATTTTAAGACTTTGATAAAGTAAACAATATAGCTGGAACCAAATACTGAACAGCAATATAGTATGTTAAAAGAATGCATTGCTTGCTTTTCCATTTTACTGCGGATAACTTCATTTGACTATATTTCATTCTGCTTTAAATCAGCAAAAAAACACATCTCATCTGTTCTTCTGAATAATGAATCCATACAATTCCTGAGATATTTTTATTTTAAGAATATATATACAATCACTGCTTATCACATCAGTTATTTACATGAGCAGCCATAAAATTCTTGTGATGGGGACACAATCTATTACTACCTGACCAAGAAAATAATCACATTTTAACTGATGGGGGGAACTGAATATAATACGGAGGAAAGAAACATGTTTTCATCAACTCTGTTGACTTCTTCTAAGTAACCATGTACTTTAGTGCACAGGGGCTGATGTCAAGGTTAAAGTCACAAACGGGAAGGGGAGAAGTTCTACATTTTGTATTCACCTTTCTGTTCACTCGCTGTTTCCTTCAGCACTTTGCATATAAACTTTCTATACTCCATAGATATTAATGATACCTAATGTATCCGCCTGCTCTCCATTTCCCTGTCAAGAATACAAATGAGGTCCGAAAGAAGACATACATTTAGTTTAAAACTTTAAGTACAAAGGGAGAGAGCTCTAAAAGTAAAGTTCTTATCTCAGGACTGTATCCATGGAGCCTTAACAGCTATTTCTTTGTTACTCCAACTAAACAGGACTGGCAATGTCTTATATCATTTAACAGCCACAAAAATCTTCTTCTTCTAAGGCTCCAAAAAGTAATTGGAACATTTTAGCATCATAAGCCCCCTCGTTGACCTTAACAGCTAATGCATTTGCTCTGTCTAAAGATATGTTCACATGTTCAGGTTTTTCTTTGCTTCAAATCCATTTCTGGCTTTTTGTATTCAATAATTGCAATTAAAAACCTGAATGTGTGAACGCACAAAATCCCTACTAACAGTCTAAATGCATGTGGAGTCAGGTAATGCGTTTTCTTCAGGAAAAGCACAGACGGAAAGGAACTAAGTGGGCTGGTTCCCAAGATATCGAAGCTGAAGGTTGATTCCAGTCACCAGCTTTCCATAAAATACAATCTTTTATTAACCCATTCAGAACATTGGGCGTACAGGTACGCCCTTGTGTACTGGTACTTAAGTGCAGCAAGAGTTGGATACTATCAGTAGCAATCCCATCACTCCCCAGCATTTAACTCATAAGACGCCGTGATCAATGTCGATCATTGCGTCTACAGTGAGAATGAAAGTTGCCGATAGCTCAGTGGAACTCGACGAAAGGGGATTTGGTGAGCTTGAATGCCGGAGGAGGGTCCCTATACCTGCCTTCTGCTGCCAATCACCAATCCAATGATGCAACCTGGCTTAGCCAGGCTACATCAGTGGATCGCTGATCTCACTGTGAAATGCTATGCTATAGGCATAGCATTATACAGTGAATACAATCTATTGATTGCATATAAGAGTCCCTCTATGGGGACTTAAAAAGGGTAACATTGAAAATGTCTCTAAAATTATATAAAACCCTTTCCCCTACTACAAAATCAAATCACACTTATTTTACCATTTTACAACAAAAAATGTAAAAGAAATTAACATATTTGGTATCACCACGTGCGTAATAACTATTAAAATATAATGTTTATGATCCTGAACAGTAAATGATGTAAATGTAAAAAAAATACTGAACACTAAAAATACTGATCCCTCTCGGGCCATTTTTCAATTTTTCAATTTTGCACTTTTGTTTTTTCCTCCTTACATTCTAAAAATCATACCACTCACTTCAATTTTCCACCTACAGACCCATATGCAGGCTTAGTTTTTGCGCCACCAATTTTACTTTGTAATGAAATCAATCATTTCACCACAAAATCTACCGCAAAACCAGATAAAAATATTTGTGGGGCAAAAAAAAAAAAAAAAAAATGCCATTTAGTAAACTTTGGGGGCTTCGATTCTACGCAGTGCACTTTTCAGTACAAATGACACCTCATCCTTATTCTGTAGGTCCATACAGTTACAAGGATATCTAATTTATATAGGTTTTATATTATTTTACTACTTAAAAAAAAATTATAACTACATGCAGCAAAATAAGTATGTTTAAAATTGTCCACTTCTGACTCCTATAACTTTTACATTTTTCTGTATATATGGATGTATGAGGGCTAATTTTTTGCACCATGATCTGAAGTTTTTATCTTTAATTAATATTATATTTTAATAGTTCGGACATTTATGCACGCAGCAATACCACACATGTTTAGGTTTTATATTTTTTTGAAATTTTTTTTTTTAAATGGGAAAAGGGGTGGGGATTAAACTTTTATTAGGGTAGGGGTTAATGCATATTTATTTACATCTAGGGGACTATAACATGCAATCTTTAGATTGCATACACTAATCAATGATAACACTGATCAATGCATTGATCAGTGTTATCGGTGCTCCATTGCTTCAGTCTAGCTTAGCTGAACGCAAGGCTGGAGCACCGATCGGACGGCAGAGAGGAAGGTAAGACACCTCCCCCCGTCCTCTCAGCTGATCGGGATGCTGCAGTTTCGCCGCAGCAGTCCCTATCAGCCCACTGAGCTAGTCGGGAACAGGGATTAGCTGCTATTAGATGCCACAATCAACTTTGTCTAAAGAGTTAATGCCGGGCATCACCCCGATCGGTGATTTGTGGCATTAGCCATGGGTCCTGGTTGCTGATAGGTCAGAAAATGACAATTTTATGCATACCACTTTTGTTAACCTCTTGGGGAAGAAGGGCACCCTCCATCCCTGATCCTTAAGGTCCCTGCATTTCCAGTCCCTGATGCCGGGTGGGGACCGGACCTGAATGCCTTCTGAAATCATTCATAAGGCATCCTGTTACATCGCCAAGGGGGATCCTGAGTCAATTCAGACCAGTGGTTTGCGGTGATTCCAGTTCATATTAGTCTCCGGTGACCTGGAAAATAAGGGGGATTGGGCCTGTCCGACACAGCCCCGGCCCCCCTGAAGGGATAGGAGGTGCCACCCCTCATCTCTGCAATTTGTCAGTCAGAAGAAATCGACCAATTACAGAAGGGGGGCTTGGAGGGTTAAAGTTCAGTCCCCCTGCTCTGCCCACCCATGGGTGTCTGGGTAGAGTGGGGGAACAGTGGAGGGTACCTGATCCAGGTCCAGGCAGCGGCAGCGATGACGTCATCCGGCGGCAGTGGCGATCCTGATGTCATGGCGATGGCGGCGCAGAACTTCAGCAGCGATCTTGGTAAGTGGCCTGAAGGACCACAGTTTAGAGTCTCTAAATGGTGACCCTTCAGATCTTGCAAAACTACAAGTCCCAGCATGCCCAGACAGCAAATGGCTTGGCAACATCTGGAGGCCACAGTTTGGAGATCACTGTGCAGTGTACTCTAAACTGTGGCCCTCCAGATGTTGCATAACTAAAACTCCCAGCATGCATGAACAGCATACTGCTGTCCCGGCATGCTGGGAGTGGAAGTTGCATGCCTTCAGCTGTTGCATTATTTCAACTCCCAGCATGCACATTCTGTCAGTGCATGCTGGGAGTTGTAGTTTTGCCACACCTGAAGGCACACTGGTGAGGAAACACAGTGTTAGGTAACAGAACCTAACTCAGTAACTTGCATCCTTTCTTGGTGAAAAATTTGAACATTTTATGAAAAATTTGAAAATTTTGCATTTTTCTAACTTTGAAGCTCTCTGTTTGTAAGGAAAATGGATATTCAAAATATAAAAAAAAAAAACTTTCACATATACAATATGTCTACTTTATGTTTGCATCATAAAATTGACAAGTTTTTACTTTTGGAAGACACCAGAGGGCTTCAAAGTTCAGCAGCAATTTTCCAATTTTTCACAAAATTTCCAAACTCACTATTTTTCAGGGACCAGTTCAGGTTTGAAGTGGATTTGAAGTGTCTTCCTCTTAGAAATACCCCACAAATGACCCCATTATAAAAACTGCACCCCCCAAAGTATACAAAATGATATTCGGTCAGCCTTTTAACCCTTTAGGTGTTTCACAGGAATAGCAGGAAAGTGACGGAGAAAATTCACAATCTTCATTTTTTACACTCGCATGTTCTTGTAGACCCAATTTTTGAATTTTTAAGAGGGGTAAAAGGAGAAAATGTATACTTATATTTGTAGCCCAATTTCTCTCGAGTAAGCACATACCTCATATGTCTATGTAAAGTGTTCGGTGGGCGCAGTAGAGGGCTCAGAACCGAAGGAGTGACAAGGGGATTTTGGAGAGTACGTTTTTCTGAAATGGTTTTTGGGGGGCATGTTGCATTTAGGAAGCCCCTATGGTGCCAGGACAGCAAAAAATACCCACATGGCATACCATTTTGGAAACTAGACCCCTTGAGGAACGTAACAAGGAATAAAGTGAGCCTTAATACCCCACACGGGTTTCACGACTTTTGCATATGTAAAAAAAAAAAAAAAAATTCATTAAAATGGGTGTTTCCCCCCAAATTTCACATTTTTGCAAGGGTTAATAGCAAAAAATACCCCCCAAAATTTGAAACCCCATCTCTTCTGAGTATGGAGGTACCCCATAAGTTGACCTGAAGTGCACTACGAGCGAACTACAATGCTCAGAAGAGAAGGAGTCATATTTGGCTTTTTGAGAGCAAATTTTGCTCGGGGGGCACTTCGCATTTAGGAAACCCATATGGTGCCAGGACAGCAAAATAAACCCCACATGGCATACCATTTTGGAAACTAGACCCCTTGAGGAATGTAACAAGGGGTACAGTGAGCATTTACCCCCACTGGTGTCTGTCAGATCTTTGGAACAGTGGGCTGTACAACATTTTTAATTTGCACAGCCCACTGTTCCAAAGATCCGTCAGACACCAGTGGGGGGTAAATTCTCACTGCACCCCTCATTACATTCCATGAGGGGTGTAGTTTCCAAAATGGGGTCACATGTGGGGTTTAGTTTTTTTTGCGTTTGTCAAAACCGCTGTAACAATCAGCCACCCCTGTGCAAATCACCTCAAATGTACATGGTGCACTCTCCCTTCTGGGCCTTGTTGTGCGCCCCCAGAGCACTTTGCGCCCACATATGGGGTATCTCCGTAGTCGGGAGAAATTGCATTACAAATTTTGGGGACTTTTTTCCCTTTTACCTCTTGTCAAAATGAAAAGTATAGGGCAACACCAGCATGTTAGTGTAAAAAATTTATTTTTTTACACTAACATGCTGGTGTAGATCCCAACTTCACATTTTCATAAGGGGTGAAAGGAGAAAAAGCCCCCCAAAATTTGTTAGGCAATTTCTCCCGAGTACGGCGATACCCCATATGTGACCCTAAACTGTTGCCCTGAAATACGACAGGGCTCCAAAGTGAGAGCGCCATGTGCATTTGAGGCCAGAATTAGGGATTTGCATATGGGTAGACATAGGGGTATTCTACGCCAGTGATTCCCAAACAGGGTGCCTCCAGCTGTTGCAAAACTCCCAGCATGCTTGGACAGTCAACGGCTGTCCAGCAATACTGGGAGTTGTTGTTTTGCAACAGCTGGAGGCTCAATTTTGGAAACAGTGGCGTACCAGACGTTTTTCATTTTTATTGGGGAGGGGAGGGGGGCTGTGTAGGGGTATGTGTATATGTAGTGTTTTTTACTTTTTATTTTATTTTGTGTTAGTGTAGTGTAGTGTTTTTAGGGTACAGTCACATGGGCGGGGGGGTTACAGCGAGTTTGAGCTGCCGCGCAAAATTTGCTGCATCGCAAACTTGCAGCCTGATACTCACTGTAAGCCCCCTGCCCATGTGAATGTACCCTGTACATTCACAGGGGGGGGGGGGGGGACCTCCAGCTGTTGCAAAACTACAACTCCCAGCATGCACAGTCTATCAGTGCATGCTGGTAGTTATAGTTTTGCAACAGCTGGAGGCACACAGGTTGGGAAACACTGAGTTAGGAAACAGACAATGCTTCCCAACCAGTGTGCCACCAGTTGTTGCAAAACCACAACTCTCAGCATTCTCAAGCATGCTGGGAGTAGTAGTTGGCAACATCTTTAGAGCCAGATGTTGCCGAACTACAACTCCCAACATGCTTGGAGTTGTAGTTTTGCAACATCTGGAGGACTACAGTTTGCAGACCACTAATAAAGTGGTTCTCAATCCCAGTATGCCAAAAACTGTCCAGGCATGCTGGGAGTTGTAGTTCTGCAACATCTGAAGGGCCAGATGTTACAGAACTACAACTCCCAGCATGCCTGGACAGTAAGGGCATGCTGAGGATGTTTAGTTTTGCAACATCTGGAAGGGCACAGTGGTCTCCAAACTGTGGACCTCCAGATGTTGCAAAACTGCAACTCCCAGCATGCCCAGACGCCAAGGGCTGTCTGGGCATGCTGGGAGTTGTAGTTTACAGGGTCCCAATACAGCAATGCATGTCGCTTTACGGCGACGTGCATTGCTGTAAAGGGCCCGGCCGCGGCTGAAGATCTACTCACCTGTCGCCGCCGCCGCCATCTTCCTCGCCGGGATCCGGGTCTTCAGGGACGAGGTAAGTACCGGGGCCAGGCCCCAGCACTCCCCCGTCCCCCGCAGCGTCCTCCGGTCTTCCTCCCGTCCTCTCTGGACTTTCAGGGGCCGGGCAGGACGGGAGGAAGTAACCGCCCACCCCCCCCTGCGATTGGTCGGTTAGTTAACCGACAGATCGCAGGGAATAGGAGGAGGTGGCAGGTTTGTGTCTGTGACAGCCGGGATCATGCGAAATTACCGGGCGGTCGGGTCCCAGAGACCCGATCAGCCTGGTATCGCCACAGATCGCAAGGGCGTTTTCCTTTGCGATTTGCGGCGATCGCCGACATGGGGGGCCTACATGGCCCCCCTCGGCGTTTGCCCTGGATGCCTGCTGAAGGATTTCAGCAGGCATCCAGTTCCGATCTCTGCCCGGCGCGCGGCAGAGACCGGAAAATGCCAGGGCGTACTAGTACGCCCTGGGTCCTTAAGGCCCAGGGTGTGAGGGCGTATCCATACGCCCTGGGTCCTTAAGAGGTTAAAGGTCCCTTTAGACACCGCTGTCAGTTTTGACAGCAACAATCTAAAGGGTTAATAGCCGGCCGCAGCGATCGCTGCATTTTTTGAGGACTGACCAAAGGTTTATTTTAATGGAATTCAGATGAGGGCAATCTTTCTGGCTTTAGCACAGATATTCAGAATAATGGGGCAAATTGCAGAAATCTAGGGTCAGCATTGTAAATATTGAGTCTTTGCATAAACTTGATGTATTTGTCAAGAAAAGTTTGAAGGGAATCTGTCAGCTGTATTTTGTTGCTTTGAGACACTGTTGGATAGCTTTAAGGGTGTAAATGCTTACTTCAATTTTTCTGGAATTGATGGTGGTTACTAAACTAAGTCTCCTATTTATTTATTTGCCAAGTGTCAAGGAGGTGGGGCCAGCTGCTTAAGTGCCCTAGTTTGGCATGCCTCCATGTTTACCCTTAATCTCAGACCCTCCTTAATTAATGTACAGACCCCTGTAATCAATCAAGGAGGGACGGAGAGTTTAGGGCAAGCCAGAAAGCTTTCCAGAATGTTACACTCAGTTCCGTCTCCTTGACACTTGGCTAAGAAATAAAAAAAGATTTTATAAGTTTGGCCAACACATAAGATCCAGGAAATGTACTGTTTGCTTTTATACCATAACAACTATCCATTGGTGTCTGCAGCTCTTTGTAGCAAATACAGCTGACAGATTCCCTTTAAAAACTTATGAAATGCTGTACTGCTGTACTTCAGTATATCATAAAAACATCTGACTAAGCAGAAAACTATGTGAAAATGTATTATTTGTGTCAGTTGCAAAACTTTTGGCCACAACTGAACACAATAAATGTCCAGAATCATTTGGATCCATTCGTTTTATATTAATGGCGCTAGGTTGCTGCAGTGAGTTATCATTCAATGGTGAGACACCCACTTTGTTGCCCAATGACAGACTATCATATGGACATTTTGGGTGGCTGCTTGAAGCTTCCAGGGGTCCCATGGCTGCTCAAAGTTCCCATATAATAACCTGCCACTGATCACTGCATTGTTACTAAAATTTATGGTGCTCTTCTGTAAGCCGTAAGATGATGCACTGTGCGCTCGTGTATCTTGAATTTTCTTCCCATTTTTCTGGGGGCATAGAACAGTTAAGTCAGAGGAAAAAGAGGCATAACATTCATGCAGCAGGAGAGCACTGAAGAGGATAAGGAAGAAGCAGTAACTGGAGACATTATTATCATTATAGGAGGGTCAAAGGGGTCATTATTATGATTATAGGGGAATAGAGTGGACATTATAGGAGGATAGAAGTGTCATTATGATGGTTGTTGGGGGGGGCATAGAAAGCATTTGTGGTATAGGGGTGTGATGTAGGGCAGATTAAATTACCCTAGGGGCACATTAACCCCTTGTATTCGTGACACCAGGACATGGTTGATCCTCAATACCACTCGAAGGTATACTGGGCTAAGCACGGGGACAATAATGACTCCGACGCTAAGTTACGGACAACGTTTAGACAAGGTGGAAAAGTCTATACAGTTCAGCCAGGTCCACGGAGGTGACCAGTGACTTCAGAGACCTTAAGGGCTTGCTGGGACTTGTGGTAGATGTGGACAATTTAATGCAGGCCACATTGACTACACAGATGACTGTGACTTGACTGACAAGACTTTGACTGTGGCTTACTTGCAGGTTGGTAGCTTGTGGCTGCAGACTGGACTTGAGGACTCCTATGACTCTGGACACACACAGGCTCGATTTGACTGGACCTCAGCAGGAAATAAGAGAGAGAGAGCAGAGGCTCCACCCATGACTTTTATGGGGGAGGCTCCGGGAGGTCCCATTGGTCACCCATAAGTCACCTTGTCACTGATACCCCCTGGGTAACAATCACATGACAAATCACATGTTAAACAATCTTAAAGTGACAACGCTTTATTCACACATTACACAGTATAATACAGGGTAAACATATTTACATGGGGGAACAGGTGCAAGGGGCCAGGGCAGCAAGGGTACGGGTTAACACGTCCCATACTGGGCCACCACACATTGTTTTGGTTATAGGGGAACTGAGATGGCATTATTATCCTTGTAGGAGGATAGAGTGGTCATTATTTTGAACAGAGAGGGCATTGTTATGGTTATAGAGATACAGAATGAGACATAATTATGGTTATAGGAGAACAGTGAGGGCATTATTATCATTGTAGGAGGATAGAGCGGTCATTATTAATATTATAGGGGTACAGAGGGGGCCCTATTATGGTTATAGAGGAACAAAGGGGGCATTATCATTATTGGAGGATAGAGGGGTCATGAGTGACGGCACCCCACTAATCAAACATTGATGGCTTTTCTTGAGGATAGACCATCAAAGTAAAATTTCTATTATTATTCTTATTATCATCATCAACAAACCAAAATGCCTGGAAAATCCCTTTAATTCACAATGGGTTGAATCTCACATATAGACAGTTGTAATATTGTTCACACATTTTCACGCTCTTAAAATTAAAAGAAGAAATGTCCAGCGCAGAATGTGGAGTAAAATCAGGAGCTCTTTATTACGGATCAATGGATACACTCAGGATCAATCTCCACTGCATTTCGGATCAGATGGGATCCTTAATAATGGCCATGATTAAGGAACCCATCTGATCCAAAACGCGTTGGCGATTGCTCCTGTATGTATCCATTGATCTGTAATAAAGAGCTCTTGATTTTACTCCACATTCTGCGCTGAACATTTCTTCTTTTTGTTGGATTCTGCTTGCTTGGTTCAGGGACGCTGCCGGACATCCGGGCACAGCTGATTGGAGTTAGCAGTGGTGAGCTGTCATTCATACCGTGTTGTGCTTCCAGCTCCTAAAATTTAAATCTGATGTATATCTTTGATGTGTCTCTATTTACTTCTGTAGTTTTGATTTGCCCTTAATGTGGTGGCAGAAATCAGCCCAAAGTTTCCACAGAACGTTAGCAGGTTATTAAGATTTGATGTAGACTTCAGGGCAGAATCTGCACTAAAATACACATCAAATCCAAGGAAAGTGTTCAACTTAACTTCATTTATGTCTATGTAAATGTTTTAATGTGATATACTGCAGATTTGATTATGGATAATGGAAATCTCTGCAGTTCTGTTAAAGCAGTAGCCTTTGAGAGGGTCAATGAGGTTAGAACCCATAATGGTATGAGAGAATTTCTATCTATTTGCATTGCTAAAGAGTGTGATTATCACATAACAGGACACGAGCATTTGATTCAGAAAGTATATTAAAAATGTTATAACTTGTCATTATATGGAAAATTACCTTTGTCTGCTGAGACTAGAATACTGACTGTGGAGGTTCCAATGGATCCTTGTATTGAGGGGCAAAAGTGCCTATTTACCAATGTCCCTTCACAGTTCTTTCCCTGTGCAGCAGCCATCCCAACTGCAATAAAGTACAGCATAGCCATATTCACTTAAATAGAGCTGTGTTGCAGCTCTATGCACAGTGACAGCCCTCGCCTGCCACTGTCCAGGGAAATATCATATAGAGATAACAAAGCAGAATATCCTATTTAGAACTATGCTTTAAGTGTACCTGTCATTAGCAAAAACGTTCTATATAATGTAGAAAATAACATTATATGTATATTTGTTATATGCATTGGTTAAAAGTGTGTATATTTTTGCACCTGCAGCTATTACCTGTGTGCCTCTATGAGTAGTCCAAATACAGAAAGTGTGGGTGGACAAGCAGGGCTCTGTACACTGAGGACAAGCAGGGCTCTGTGCAGTGGGGACAAACAGTGCTCTGTGCAGTGAGGACAGGCAGGGCTCTGTACACTGAGGGAAAGCAGGGCTCTGTGCAGTGAGGACAAGCAGGGATCTGTGCACTGAGGACAAACAGGGATCTGTATACTGAAGACAAGAAGGGCTCTGTATACTGAAGACAAGCAGGGCTCTGTACACTGAGGAAAATCAGGGCTCTGTGCAGTGAGGACAAGCAGGGCTCTGTACACTGAGGACAAGCAGGGCCCTGTACACTGAGGACAAGCAGGGCCCTATACACTGAGGACAAGCAGGGCTCTGTACAGTGAGGACAAGCAGGGCTCTGTGCAGTGAGGACAAGCAGGGCTCTGTGGAGTGAGAACAAGCAGGGCTCTGTGCACTGAGGACAAGCAGGGCTCTGTGCAGTGGGGACAAGCAGTGCTCTGTGCAGTGAGGATAGGCAGGGCTCTGTACACTGAGGGCAAGCAGAGCTCTGTGAAGTGAGGACAAGCAGGTATCTGTGCACTGAGGACAAACAGTGCTCTGTATACTGAAGACAAGCAGGGCTCTGTACACTGAGGAAAAGCAGGGCTCTGTGCAGTGAGGACAAGCAGGGCTCTGTACACTGAGGGCAAGCAGGGACCTGTACACTGAGGACAAGCAGGGCCCTGTACACTGAGGACAAGCAGGGCCCTGTACACTGAGGACAAGCAGGGCTCTGTGCAGTGAGGACAAGCAGGGCTCTGTGCAGTGAGGACAAGCAGGGCTCTGTGCAGTGAGGACAAGCAGGGCTCTGTGCACTGAGGACAAGCAGGGCTCTGTGCACTGAGGACAAGCAGGGCTCTGTGCAGTGAGGACAAGCAGGGCTCTGTGCACTGAGGACAAGCAAGGTTCTGTGCAGTGAGGACAAGCAGGGATCTGTGCACTGAGGACAAACAGGGCTCTGTATACTGAAGACAAGCAGGGCTCTGTATACTGAAGACAAGCAGGGCTCTATACACTGAGGACAAGCAGGGCTCTGTACACTGAGGACAAGCAGGGCTCTGTACACTGAGGACAAACAGGGCCCTGTGCCGTGAGGACAAGCAGGGCTCTGTGCCGTGAGGACAAGCAGGGCTCTGTGCAGTGAGGACAAGCAGGGCTCTGTACAGTGAGGACAAGCAGGGCTCTGTGCAGTGAGGACAAGCAGGGCTCTGCACACTGAGGACAAGCAGGGCTCTGCACACTGAGGACAAGGAGGGCCCTGTACACTGAGGACAAGCAGGGCTCTGTGCAGTGAGGACAAGCAGGGCTCTGTGCAATGAGGAAAAGCAGAGTTCTGTGGAGTGAGGACAAGCAGGGCTCTGTACAGTGAGGACAAGCAGGGCTCTGTGCAGTGAGGACAAGCAGGGCTCTGTGCAGTGAGGACAAGCAGGGCTCTGTGCAGTGAGGACAAGCAGAGCTCTGTACACTGAGGACATGCAGGGCTCTGTTAACTGAGGACAAACAGGGCTCTGTGCAGTGAGGACAA
Source organism: Hyla sarda (assembly GCF_029499605.1). Classification (NCBI taxonomy): domain Eukaryota; kingdom Metazoa; phylum Chordata; class Amphibia; order Anura; family Hylidae; genus Hyla; species Hyla sarda. Next base: position 211,092,392 of record NC_079189.1, read on the forward strand.
GCAGGGCTTTGTGCACTGAGGATAAGTAGGGCTCTGTACACTGAGGACAAGCAGAGCTCTGTACACTGAGGACAAGCAGGGCTCTGTACAATGAGGACAAGCAGGGATCTGTGCAGTGAGGACAAGAAGGGCTCTGTACACTGAGGACAAGTAGAGCTCTGTACACTGAGGACATGCAGGACTCTGTGCAGTGAGGACAAGCTGAGCTCTGTGAAGTGATGCTCTATGACTCACACCCGGCTCACACAGCAGGATGATTGACAAGCCAGGAGCCTGCACAGAGCCCTGCTTGTCCTGCCCTCACTTCCTGTATTTGGTCTCCTTATAGAGGCACACTGACAATAGCATTTTTTCACCCAAAAATATACACAATTTGAAACCAATGTATATTACAAATATACATATAATGTTATTATCTACACAATATAAACCGTTTTTGTTAACGACAGATACACTTTCCTGATCCAAAACAGAGCACTGCTGCATATACTGTGCTTTGCTCTGGAGGCTTTAGCATGAATATGAGGAAATAAGTGGTAAGTTCCCTGGATGATAAAATCTAATTGTAACATTACAAAAGCTGGATCCACAGTGATCATTTTATCTACCGGTTGGCTTTATTTTAAGAAGTTATCCATTTATTCCACCTTTAACACCTTTATTCTAAGTGTGGATGAAGCTTATTTTATTTGGGGCATAGAAATAAAAAATGTTGCAAAATGAAGAGTTTAATTCTGGTCTTTATTTCCCTTTTCTTGACAGATAAACAAAGTCATTGGAAAATCCTGTACTGGGCAGCCTTGCATTCTACAATAGGTATTAATTCTATAAGATATATTAATCTACTAAAGTAAGAGCCTGATCATGTTTGTCAATTCTGTTTAAACATATGCTTTAAAATAAATATATACATAACTAAATAATAGAGAATATTGGTAACAGGAGTAAGTTATATGCACGCAAGACCGGGGAGGAAAAACAGAAATGTTGCAGAAGTCAAATGAGGATAGATATACAATATAATGATTGATAGGTCCAGCAGGAAAAGAATAAAAGAGCATAGAAAGCCAACTGAAATGTACATAATCACCTCTATGAAATGCAAATGATGAAGCCATTTTCTTTTAACCTAAATCTCCTGGTAGTTTTACATTTTTAAAGCTTAATATCATGTCTCCGACTCGTGTGAAACACAGAGGAACTACTAAAGTGCAAGATTGAGAGTACATAGAATTTTAAACCACAAGTGCAGATTGATCCCCATTACATCAACACCAATGAACTCAAGCATAGGCTTCAACTTTGTAACCTAATGTTCTGTACGCCACAATGTGTCTTCAGTCACTTAAATAAATGATGATGACTTCATTATTAATAATATTAATACAGCTTTACTATCTGATAACACGATAGGAGATGCGTGACCGGCATACTGTTTTACATAAATATGCACAGGGTTCAGTCGAGTGCAGGAACAGGCTTTTTGGAATGGCAATAGAGTATCAGAGGATTGAGGAGGAAAACATGAACATTTGCAGGAATGTGTATCGTGTACCAGACTATATTTAGCTATTTATCGTAGAATAGGAATTCAAGAGCAAAGAAGCAAACATGTAGCTTGGGGTCTTCAAATTAATTTACTTTAAAGATAGCCAAACCCTGTCTTTGGGGTTGAATGGAGGGGTCTATGTTGTCTATTCACCTTGGATATAAAATGAGAGACTGCATTGAAAAGGTTTGTGTCAAATATGGAAGATATTTTGAACTTGCATGCTAGTTTTTCAGCTGCGACTGTATCATGAAAGGCAGGAATGTTGGCCAAAGACTATGAAAAACCAAGATTCCTAGCTGAGTACTCCAGTATTTTGGTCAAGAAGGCAGGCTCTCCTAGTCAATTTGTTAACAGGAAACTAAATTCCAAAGGTAATTTTCAGGACCTCTCTGACACATTCAAATCGACTGTGGTGATAGTCAGAGAAAAATTTGGCTTAATACCTAGCAATCTACAAAGTACATGGCGGAATTTGGAAGTGAATTAAACCCATTTGTCAGAAACAATGCTGTTGTATCTCTCTCTTGATCTGACCGCTGCCCCAGCTCTTACTGTTCAGCTGCCGTGCGTCCCACATTGCCATGGCGAGGGCCAATCAGAAGGAGTGGTCGACTAGCCAATTGTGTCCAGCCCTAGTGACCACACCCTCCTGAGCTGTTCTATTTGAGCGGCACTCTGCTTGGCTTGTTCTCTGACTGCTCTATTGCTAACTGTATCTCAGGGCTCAAGTCCTGCAGGAACGCATGGGAACGGAGTTCATGCACTTTTTCCACAGCAGGAACACTGTTTTCATTAGCAGGCATTCCGCAAGACCAGCTCTTGAGTAGAATTTTTGGGTGAGTTCCCACACTTTTTTCCCCCAGGACTTGATTCAAGCTGTACCTGTACTGCAACACTCTCTCCATTACTGACCAGGCTTGCTTGACTCTTATTTAACATTTGTGCTTTAATGTTTTTTTTGTCTTCGTTATATCTGAAAACTTTTACGGCACATTGTTGCGCTTCCCTTTTGTGTTTCCAATTTTTTCTGCATATCGAGCAGCTAACCTAACACTGGCATCCCCGTGACACCAAACCCACAGGGGGAATGACCCAATGGCCAGGCAGCCCCACTGCTGCTGACCAAGCCCCCGGCTTCAGGCCACACCACCCCAAAGACAAAGCATCACAGCAACACTGGCCACCAAACCAATTTGAGCACCACACCAGTTTGAATACCTATCATGTGGGCTGGAAGAATGCTAGGAGGAAACCTATATGCAGTCTCCTGCTAATTAACCCCTTAAGGACCCAGCCGATTTTCACTGTAGGACCCAGCCATTTTTTGCACATCTGACCACTGTCATTTTAAGCATTAATAACTCTGGGATGCTTTTACCTTTCATTCTGATTCCGAAATTGTTTTTTTTTCGTGACATATTCTACTTTATATTAGTGGTAAAATTTTATGAAAAATTCAAAAATTTTATGAAAAAATTGAAAATGTAGCATTTTTTTTTAACTTTGAAGCTCTCTGCTTATAAGGAAAATGGATATTCCAAAAAACTATATATTGATTCACATATACAATATGACTACTTTAGATTTGCATCATAAAGTTGACACACTTTTACTTTTGGAAGACATCAGAGGGCTTCAAAGTATAGCAGCAATTTTCCAATTTTTCACAAAATTTTCTAAATCGAAATTTTTCAGGGACCAGTTTAGTTTTGAAGTGGATTTGAAGGGCCTTCTTATTAGAAATATCCCATAATAAAAACTAAACTAAACTAAAGTGCAGTTTTTTTCCCCAAATTTACCATTTTTACAAAAGGTAATGGGAGAAAATGCTGCGAATTTTGGATAGTGAATTTGTTTGGAATGGAAGTCAGGGGACATGTGCGTTTACAAAGCCCCCCATGGTGCCCCCCACATGTGACCCCATTTTGGAAACTACACCCCTCACAGAATTTAATAAGGGGTGCAGTGAGTATTTACACCCCACTGGCATTTGACAGATCTTTGGAACAGTGGGCTGTGCAAATGAAAAATAAAATTTTTCATTTTCACGGACCACTGTTCCAAAAAATCTGCCAGAAACCTGTGGGGCATAAATGCTCACTGTACCCCTTATTACATTATATGAGGGGTGTAGTTTCCAAAATGGGGCCACATGTGGGGGGGGGGTCCATTGTTCTGGCACTATGGGGGCTTTGTAAACACACGTGGCCTTCAATTCCGGACAAATGTTCTCCTCAAAAGCCCAATGGCGCTCCTTCTCTTCTGAGCATTGTAGTGTGCAAGCAGAGCACTTTACATCCACATATGGGTATGTTCTTACTCAGAAGAAATGGTGTTACAAAATTTGGGGGTCTTTTTTCCTATTTTCCCTTGTGAAAAGGAAAACAATTTGTACACCAGCATTTTTGTGAAAAAAAAAATGTTTTTTTTTTTTAATTTTCCCATCCAACTTTAACGAAAATCATCCAGGCCAGTAAGTATAACATTAATAGTGGGGGAATTAATGGAAACCCTACTAAAGGATAGGATTGTGGAACATCTAAAATCCCATGGATTGTAAGATGAAAAACAACATGGGTTTACTTCAGGGAGATCATGTCAAACAAATCTTATTGATTTTTTTTGACTGGGTGACTAAAATAATAGATGGCGGAAGGGCTGTAGATATCTAGATTTTAGTAAGGCTTTTGACACTGTCCCACATAGAAGACTTATCAATAAACTACAGTCATTGAGCTTGGACTCCAATATTGTTGAGTGGATTAGGCAGTGGCTGAGTAACAGACAACAGAGGGTTGTAGTCAATGGAGAATATTCAGAGCAAGGTCTTGCCACCAGTGGGATACCTCAGGGATCTGTACTGGGACCAATATTGTTTAATATCTTCATTAGTGATATTACAGAAGGTCTCGATGGTAAGGTATGTCTTTTTGCTGATGACACAAAGATATGTAACAGGGTTGATGTTCCTGGAGGGATACGCCAAATGGAAAAGGATTTAGGCAAACTAGAAGAATGGTCAGAACTTTGGCAACTGAAATTTAATGTGGATAAGTGCAAGATAATGCACCTGGGGTGTAAAAACCCTCGGGCAGAATATAGAATATTTTTCACAGTCCTGACCTCTGTATCTTAGGAGAGGGATTTAGGAGTAATTATTTCAGAAGACAAGGTAGGAAGACAATGTAATAGAGCAGCAGGAAATGCTAGCAGAATGCTTGGATGTATAGGGAGAGGTATAAGCAGTAGAAAGAGAGAAATGCTCATGCCGCTGTACAGAACACTGGTGAGACCTCATTTGGAGTATTGTGTGCAGTACTGGAGGCCGTACCTCCAGAAAGATATAGATACTCTAGAGAGAGTTCAGAGAAGAGCTACTAAACTAGTACATGGATTGCAGGATAAAACTTACAGTCAGAGGGGATATGATGGAGACTTTTAAATACATAAAGGGAATCAACACGGTAAAGGAGGAGAGCATATTTAAAAGAAGAAAAACTACCACAAGAGGACATAGTTTGAAATTAGAGGGGCAAAGGTTTAAAAGTAATATCAGGAAGTTTTACTTTACTGAGAGAGTAGTGGATGCATGGAATATCCTTCCTGCAGAAGTGGTCGCTGCAAATACAGTGAAGGAGTTTAAACATGCATGGGATAAGCATAGGGCTATCCTTCATATAAGATAGGGCCAGGGACTATTCATAGTATTCAGATTATTGGGCAGACTAGATGGCCAAATGGTTCTTATCTGCCGACACATTCTATATTTCGCACTGGTGGGTTATGGTGAGTTTCCTGCTAGGAGTTTGCGCTGCGGCTAAAAATTTGTGCAGCTCAAACTTCAAGAAACTTACTGTAAAACCGCCAGTGTGAATATACCCTGTACATTTATATGTGGGAGGGCAAACTTCCAGCTGTTTCAAAACTACAACTCCCAGCATGTACTGACAGACCGTGCATGCTGGGAGTTGTAGTTTTGCAACAGCTGGAGGCTCACTGGTTGGAAAACCTTCAGTTAGGTTCTGTTACCTAACTCAGTATTTTCCAACCAGTGTGCCTTCAGCTGTTGCAAAACTACAACTCCCAGCATTTACTGATCTCCGAAGGGCATGCTGGGAGATGTAGTTATGCAACTACAGCTCCCAGCATGCCAAGACAGCTGTTTGCTGTCTGGGCATGCTGGGATTTGCACTTTTGCAACATCTGGAGAGCTACAGTTTATAGACCACTGCACAGTGATCTCCAAATTGTGGCCCTCCAGATGTTTCAAAACTACAAATCCCAACATGCCCAGACAGCAAACAGCTGTGTGGGCATGCTAGGAGTTGTAGTTTTGCAAAATCTGGAGGGCAACAGTTTAAAGACCACTGTATAGTGGTCTCAAACTGTAGCCTTCTAGATGTTGCTAGTCAACTCTCCGGCTTCCGTAGAATCCAGGGAGCTGCATCGCTATCCTCTTCTACAACTGATCTCAGTTACCGATTGTCGCTCCGCTGGCACGGATGGGTAAGTGGACTTCGGCGCCGGTCCTCTGTCTGTTTCCGAAAGTTAACCCCCTGCCCCTGATCTGCTATTGGTCGTGGTGTCAATACGACCAAAAGCAGGGATAGGAGGGGTGGCACCCCTGCCAACTCACTCCTATCCCTTCAGGGGGATCGTGAGTGTCTTGGACAACCCTGATCCCCCTTATTTTCCGGGTCATCATAGACCCGTATGACCCGGAATTGTGCAAATCACAGGTGTGAATTCACCTGCAATTTGCCGCGATCGCCGACATGGGGGGGTCTGATTAATGATTTCAGCAGGCATCCCGGTCCGATCCCCGGAATTGCCCATGAAGTACATGTACGTCATGGGTCCTTAAGACCCAGGGTGTCATGACGTAACATTATGTCATGAGTCCTGTAGGGGTTAAAAACACCTGGGCCGAATGGATGGAATGGAGTGCAGGCTATGAAATACAAATGTAAAACAAAAAAAGAAACATAGCCGCACATCCACAAATTGTATTTTGATCTACGTGCTTCTCAGCATAATTTCAGGTTGTTAGTATACATTTTGATCAAAAAGTACAAGCCCACTCGCCACGTCAAGGCCACCTAGTCAGAGTAGGTCCCTAACCAGTGGGGTTGCCTGACAACCTGTTAGTTTTTGAAATTATGCTGAGAAGCAAGGAGATCAAAATACAAATTGTGGATGTGCGGCTATGTTTCTGTTTCTCTATATTTTTTTTCCTGCTGTGCTGTTATTGGTTAACCCTTTTATGCCCTGACCTGTTCCCTGACTTCCATACTGTGCTTGTTTTTTACTTTGGCTTTGCACATTAGCAGCATAGGGACCAGTACAATGGCTTGGGCCCCCTATTAGGGAGATGGGCACCCCAAAAGGCAGGGACAGAGGGTACAACTCAGTTCAGGGTTCCTAATTACCCCAGCCCAGTGGGACAAATATGTTGCGATAGTTGAGCTAGGTAGTTGGATAAAAGGTACCATCTTGGAAAAAACAGTCTACTATCACCCATATTACAGTGCAACCCAAAGAATTAAGTAAATCTGCAATTAACTCTATGGTAAAGGGTGTCCATAGAGTATCCAGAGTTGGCAAAGGCTGCAACAGGCAAGTGAGACTTTAAAGAGAGACCTTGTTTTGGGCATATGTAGTACAAGCTACCACAATGTCCTTCATATCATGGGAAATGGTGGGGGGGGGGGATTATGAGTAGTAATGAAAAACTAATTCCAGGGACATTTCTACACTACACTAAATATTAAGCATTCGGAAAATAGGTGATAAAGGTGAATAATGGGAGAACCTCTTAAGTTCCTCTTGTGGTAGCACTGCAGAAAAACAGGGTCACATGGGTCAGATTACTGGAATCTGCTTGTTTTCAGGGAAACCTTCTAACAAATAGGGGTAGTCAAAAACAGAGCAGCATTTTAAGTGAAAACCAAAACTCAATACAGATAATTATGATTCTGATAACTAATCCACATCATATTACTAAAGATGCCCCTGACTAATGCCTTACAATTTTAATAACCTACAATCCAGGGGGATTTTTTTTTTTATCAGAAATGTCCTTTCTGTCAAGATAGAAATATCAATAACTCTAATATACTTTTCTACATTCACCACAGGTGAATTTATATTAAAATGTTATCTGAGAGTTCATGAAATTAAACTAGCAGCAGGAAATGCTGTACAATAATAAAAATAAAGATTGATAAAATACACACCAGTTAAATCTACTGCTCATGCTCTGGTTGTTCCCAATGGTCTTTGTGTATTGTCTGGGGGCCACGGCATGCTGTACATCATGTTCTATCATGTATCAATGTGACCTTATCACTGATAACTAGCAGTCAAGTGCCATACATGTCCGCATTGCTGCAGAGACCAGTGATTGGCTAAACAGTCACATGCCAATATGGCAGTGCACTGGGGACCTCTGCAATGTATGTGCTGAAGAACAAGGTTTTAACAGGTAAGTATTTCTTATAGCATTTACTAGGTTCATTTCTTAAACTCCCTTTACAAGTGTTAAGTGTAAAATCTTCCTGTTGAGTTGCCACTTTGTGTTATAAAGCCAGGTCCTAAATTGGGCATACACTGTGCTTCAGCCAAACACATGATTTCAGCAGGATCAGGCAACCATCTAATATATATAATGTGTGTGGGGTCCTCTTAAATGTTCCCAGACGACAACACTTTACATAGCTGTCACCACAGGAGTTTGGCATCTGCATTCTCCCCTTGCCCCGGTCAGGATGCATATGTGGCAATCTAAGGAATTTGTAGTGTAGGTCAATGATGAGGATAGTAGCCCCTTATGTGCCACATGGCTTGAATGATATAACCCTTTGTTCCTCAAGAGGCCCCACTTTTTTTTCAAAGTAAACTGTTCCTTTACACAAAGCTCAGAAAAAAGACCTCTGTAGCCAGGGGTTTAGTAAACAACAGTAAACTTTACAGAACTCCTAAAGCATATCAGTGTAATGCCGATTATTCGGAATGTTGCTTACATTTTGTACATTGCTTTTTTGTACACCTTTAGATTTAGGATCAACAGGATTTGGTCACTATTTACGGTCTCTGTAATATTTTGCATTGTTTGCAGATGATGCTTTTAGCAGAAATGTTTTTTTTGTGCTTTTGAACATGGACTTGTACTTTTCTAATGTAGATGTATGTACCTTTCTGTGTTGAATTAGCTTGGGTTCTAGTTAATAAGCTTACTGACAAGGACCTTACTGTGGAAAACTGTGTGTAGAACTTCCCGCTACTTACTTGCATGGATAATGCAGAGACACGTGTCTTTTGGCACATTCAGGAGAAGCTTCCCAACTGATCAGTGTGTCACTTGACCTGTACCTAAGGCAAAAAACAACTTCCAGTATTTGCAATGAAGCCATTGAATATGTTTTCTTCATTGTTACCCCTGCTTCTGTACTTCTTTCTTTATTTTACCCATGCTAAGGGATTTGCTACTCAAAGCAGGTTGGATCTTACTTTAGGTGTAGCGGCTGGTACAGCTGGCCAACAAGACAATCCTTGGTAAAAATATGGTGTGAGTTTTCTTTATATTTGTCCTTCTGTTCCTTCTGTCTGTTACCTGTAAAGCTTGTGTCATTTGTAATATTGCTATGGAATATATTGCGGTATCACAGAAAAATAAGATTAAATCATTTGTTATTTAAAAGTGGGATTTTTTTTGCATTTTCAGATTTTGAATAATATTTCATCTGTATTTTAGGAACATGGTTCGCAGTAAGTTAAAGCTCATAGAAAAAAAGAAGAGTTTTCCAAGCAAGATATGTAGAAAAGGAGCTGGGTCTATTCTGGAAATACTGCAATGTTCCACGGTTACTTGTTGCCGGACAGTTTTTTATTAAACAGAAATAAAATAAAATATGCTGATATTAATCTTAGTTTCTTTTGCTTCATTATTTTAATTTTGCAAACTACAGGAAGGTGATGATATATGTAACATAGCTGGCTCTACAGACATTTTGTTATATGAACATGTTTGGTCTGTGTGCCGGAAGAGGTCCTAGCTTAAACACCAAAAATAGTCATAAGAGGTATGGCCAGGGCTGGGACAAGGGGTAGGCATAGTTAGTCAGCCACCTAGGGTGCCATCTAGAAGCAAGAAGAAAGAGGACGCACTCAGAAAGGAACCACAAGGCAGTGAGATGGAAGCAGAGCTTGCATCAGGGCTTCTAAAGTCATCACTGACACCTGTCAAAGCATTGGGATGCTTTACAGTGTTTTACGGAGCAACTTAGGTCATGTGACTCAGTGGTCAAAAGTCATGTGATCTAAGAAGGCACTGACCAATAACTTGCAGTGGCATGGGGGTATGTTTCTGGGCATCTTGTAAATGCCTCCCCATCTCAGCTGTCACTAGTCACAGGCAATATCTATAGAGATAAGGGCTCATTTTGGGTAGTATTTTTCAAATGTAGAGGTGCCAGTCCATGACAGGAGTCAGTTACTTACTTTTTAACCCCTTAACAAACAAGGACGTAAATGTATGTCCCGGCTTGGCGGGACTTCCCGCACTAGGACGTACATTTACATCCTGTGTATGACCGCGAGCATTGGAGAGGTGCTCGTGTCATACACGGCAGGTTCCGGCTGCTATCAGCAGCCGAGAACCCGCCGGTAATGGCCGACATCACGCTGATGTCCGCCATTAACCCCTCAGATGCCGTGATAGATCTGTACAGATCACGGCATCTGCGGCAATATGCATAACAAAATAGATGATCGGATTGCCCGCAGCGCTGCAGTGGCGATCCGATCATCTATAATGGTGGCCGGAGGTCCCCCTCACCTGGCTCCAGCCGTCTCCTGGTGTCTCCTGCTCTGGTCTGAGATCGAGCAGACCAGAGCAGAAGATAGTCGATAATAATACTGATCAGTGCTGTGGGATAGCACTGAACAGTATTAGCAATCAAATGATTGCTATAGCTAGTCCCCTATGGGGACATAAAAAGTGTAAAAAAAAAGTGTGAAAAATCCCCTCCCCCAATAAAAATTAAAATTGTCAGTTTTTCCCATTTTACCCCCAAAAAGCATAATTTTTTTTAATAAACATATTTGGTATCACCGCATGCGTTAATGTCCGAATTATCAAAATATAATGTTAATGATCCCGTACGGTGAACGGTGTAAATGTAAAAAATTTAAAAATATTCCAAAAATTCAGCTTTTTTGTCATATTTTATTCAAAACATTTTTATAAAAAATGATATAAAAATTTTATACAAGCAAATGTGGTATCGATACAAGTTCAGTTGACGGTGCAAAAAATGAGCCCTCATACCGCCCTATATACGGAAAAATGAAAAAGTTATAGGTGGTCAAAATAGGGCGATTTTAGATTACTGATTTTGTACAAAAAGTTTTAGTTTTTTTTTAAGCGGTACAAAAATATAAAAGTGTCTAGCCATGGGTATCATTTTAATCATATTGACCCACAGAATAAAGAACACATGTCAATTTTACCGTAAATTGTACAGTGTGAAAACGAAACCCTCCAAAATGTGCAAAATTGTGGTTTTCATTTAAATTTCCTCTCTAAAATTTTTTTTTTTTAGGTTTGCCGTACATTTTATGGTAAAATCAAAGGTTTCATTACAAAGTAAAATTGGTCTTGCAAAACGCAAGCCCATATATGGGTCTGTAGAAGGAAATATGAAAGAGTTACGGATTATAGAAGGAGAGGAGGAAGAAACGAAAATGCAAAAATAAAATTGGCCTGGTCCTCAAGGTGAAAATGGGCTTGGTCCTTAAGGGGTTAAGTAACAGCCCTCTTTTCCCTATTTGTCAGATCTACAGTAGCTGTGATGTTTATAAAATGTGTTTAGTGTGTGTAGGAGAGAGGTTTTCAGAGGCCAGGGAATGCTGGGGGTTGTAGTCCCTAGCTGGCTTAACACACTGAACACATCTACAGTATGAGATAACCCAGTGGTCTTCAATCTGTGGCTCATATGGTTCACAACCCCATGGTGTGTGGCTGTCTATGAAAGTCCTTAGTTATGACTATAGGCCAGTGATGGCAAACCTTTTTTGAGCCCGAGTGCCCAAACCATAATGCACGCCAACTTTCTTTTCCTCAAATAGCCAGCACAGCAATTAAATCAGAATACTGAGGTTTAAGTTTAGAAAAAAAACAACTCCTGCAGTTGCCGTAACTAATTAACATCTTTTGTTTTAAAAGAGGAACACAACAGAGTTCAATGATCCAAACTTGTTTTTTTTTTTAATTGATAGTTTATAGTTCCCCCACATTAGGTTGTAGTGCCTCCACATTAGGTTGGCAGTATAGTTCCCCCACATTAGGTTGTAGTTGCCCCACATTAGGTTGGCAGTATAGGTCCCCCCACATTAGGCTGTCAGCATAGTTCCCCCACATTAAGCTGTAGTTCCTTAACATTAGGTTGTAGTTTCCCCACATTAGGTTGGCAAAATAGTTCCCTCACATTAGGTGCAGTATAGCTCCCCCACATTAGGTGCAGTATAGCTACCCCACATTAGGTGTAGTATAGTTCCCCCACATTAGGTGCAGTATAGCTCCCCCACATTAGGTTGTCAGTATAGCTCCCTCACATTAGGTGCAGTATAGTTCCCCCACATTAGGTTGTCAGTATAGCTCCCCCAAATTAGGTTGGCGGTATAGCTCCCCAACATTAGGTGCAGTATAGCTTCCCCACATTAGGTGCAGTATAGTTCCCCCACATTAGGTGCAGTATAGCTCCCCCACATTAGGTTGTCAGTATAGCTCCCCCACATTAGGTTGTCAGTATAGTTCCCCGACATTAGGTGCAGTATAGTTCCCCCACATTAGGTGCAGTATAGTTCCCCCACATTAGGTGCAGTATAGTTCCCCCACTTTAGCTGCAGAATAGTTCCACCACATTAGGTGCAGTATAGCTCCCCCACATTAGATGCAGTATAGCGAACTATGGCCACTTGCCCACAGAGGGGGCTCAGTCCCCATCCATAGACTTGCATTGTTGGGGTAGGACCTGACATCACAAAGGGGCGGAGATGTGGCGTCACGATACTCCGGGCGCGTAGTCGTGACACGGCAGACTATGAGGCTGCAGTGCTGTGTGGAGCTCCCAGAGGTGGGTGCTGCACGCAAAATAGCGGGGGTCCCCACATTTGGATAGGGAAAAAGATGTCTTAGGGCCAAAGTACCCATTTATAATTGTTCACTACTGCTCTAAATTGCCCTCCATGTTGCTGCTGCTTTTATGGTGAACAATTCAACATAAAAGAGCAGAATCCCCTTTTCTGTGTGTAATGGAGCCATCCCACTAGCTCTGGGACAACTGAAAATAAAAAAAATAAGCCTTTAGAGCAGAAATGTGATTAAATTGGCATAAGTTACAAATCCCATGATTCCTTGTTTGTAAGTGTGAGGTCACGTTTCTTCCTCCCACACATCAGACACCCCACCCATTGAAACACATGTGATCCGTTCAATTCAACAGACCAGTGTTTTCTGACCAGGGTGTCTTCAGCACCAAATGATCTTCCTCCCACTCAGTGGTCCCTCCCCCATTGAAGCAAAGACAGGCTCCCCCTAATCACCTGACTGGTGATGTAATGTCTCATGTCGCACTTCAACCTGGGAAAACCTGAGAAAACACTCAATTTGTATGCTGTTAAAATTAAACCTTGGGGGAAAAATCACAGAAGAATTAAGAGACCACCATCAAACACAGGTGCATAAATTATATTATGAACTACACTAAGTTTACAGCCCCTGTAGCATAGTCAAATAAAATAAAAAATCCAGGAATATCCCTTTAATGTTTGCAAGAAGAAATCTTTCAGCAAAGACATTATTACTCAGTAAAAAAAAATAACATGGCGAAGGATTGTTTACAATTCCCCTTATTATTTATTGTGGCTTAATAAATAACGTCCAATTCTTTAAAGGAGTAGTCCAGTAGTGACTCAGTGGTTAACAACTTATCCCCTATCCTAAGGATAGGGGATAAGTTGCAGATCGTGGGGGGTCCGAACGCTGGGGCGTGTCGACCTCCGCACGAAGCGGCGGCCGACACGCCCCCTCAATACAACTCTATGGCAGAGCCGAAGCGCTGCCTTCGGCAATCTCCGGCTCTGCCATTGAGATGTATTGAGGGGGCGTGTCGGCCGCCGCTTCGTGCGGGGGTCGACACCCGCTATCTGGCCGGAGAGCCGGGGCCCCGTACAGAGAGATCGCAGGGGGCCCCAGCGGTCGGACCCCCCGCGATCTCAAACTTATCCCCTATCCTTAGGATAGGGGATAAGTTTTTCCCCACTGGACTACCCCTTTAAGTATCTGTGAGCAAGAACAAAGTGAAAAAGAGCACGGGCCATAATATTAATACAGCCAGGGCCGGCGTCGGGGGGTGGGGGGGCAACCTGGGAAGTTGCCCAGGGCCCTCATCTAAAAGAGGGCCCCCTGAACATATTTATGTCCATACTGACAATACTGTATTTTTCCACATTTGAGCAAATCACGGCAAAATACAGTAGTGAGAATCAGTGGTGTTGTTAGTGGGGTCCATCCCTGTCACTCACTGTCTCACTGTGCAGCTGTAGTCAGGATCTAGTGTAGTGAACAGACTGGAGGCGTGCAGTGTTACTTGCACACATACATCAGCAGTGCACCTTCAGTCTTCTTCTGTCCTGTATGAGCTTCATGTCTGGACAAAGAGGAGGGGGAGAGCACGGCACGACAACCTGCAGAGGTCAAAGGCTATCAAAACCAGGAAGCTGCCTGTGCCATTTGTCCCGTCCTCCTCCTCAAAACATCAGCTGCTCTTCTCCTGGCTTCAGACACCCCCCTTTCACAGCTGTCCCAAGATCAGAGTAAAATATCTTTTGAGGGGACTGGCTACAAGAAACATTTAGAGGTTAGTGTATTACAGTGGTCTTCAAATTGAGCTGCTGCAAAACTACAACTCCCAGCATGTCCAGATAGCTATTGGTTAGCTATTGGACAGCTATTAATTTGCCGAATTTGCGGAAGGGACAACTTCCCCCATAAATACATCAGCCTCACGCTTAACACTGATGCGGTGTCCCGGTACCGTATCCTATCCGGTACCTGCGTGTGTGGGTCCCCTTAGCCAGAGTCCCTAGGACGTCGGGTCCCCATTGTCTAGTTCACCCCTAATCACCTCTCATCCAGATAGTTATTGTACTAATAGCTTACTTAGGAAACATGTAAATATTATATAAATGCCTATAAATAGTTAATTACCTGTCTATAGCATAACAGGACCTGTGGGTCACGTGGTTAGGTGAACTCTATGGTATTTCTGCTTGATGACCTTTGGAGGTCCTTGTGACGTAGTCAATCCCATCACACTGTGTAACAGTGAGTGACAGATGTTCGGACCAATCAGATTTGCCCCGCCCCTGCCCATATAAGGGAGCGGCGGCCATTGTTCTCTCTCTTGTTCCCGGACTGTCAAACGAGCAGGATCTGCGCAGCTGTATATCGCAGTGAGTTAGGCCTGAGTCTTGCGGCAACGGCTGATATATCTGGAATCGCGAGTGTATCAATCCCTAAGCACTCTGCAGGATCACCGGACCTTAGCTATCCCCTAAATCCGGACGGATCTGCAATAATTACCCTAAATTCAGAGACTTTAATTTATTTCAAGGTCCGCAACAATTGTCAGTCTTTGAGATATCTAGAGACTGTTTGCCTGAGACTGTTATTGTTCATTGGATGTACCGCAAGCATCTAAGTAAAGATCTTCAAGTTAAAGTTCACCTACTTTGTGGATCTTCAGTCATTTTATTACATGCACCTATCGTTACTGGGAAGGGCAGCGATAGGCCAAAGAATTACCTCAGCATACTAGCCCTCAGCAAGGCATCACGAACTATAGGGTTAACATTAACCCTTCATCTACCGAAACAATACCCCCACTACCAACACCCCCCAAGGGCTATCACACTGACATCCTTCATGATTTATCCCTCCCTCCCAGCCCATTTTTTCACACATTCTTCTACAGGGTATGTCCTTTTTTCAGATATATCTATCGCAGCAGTTATGGCACAACTCAAACTGCTTTGTTTAGTAGTTAGGTAGTTTCAGGGACATCGGTTCTGATAGTTGTCCTAACCACAAATTTTGTGTGTATATATATATATATATATATATATATATATATATATATATAGCAAGCAATGCAAAACAACAGCACTCCGGTTTAGATGAAAGCGTGTCAGGCTTTATTCATCAGATGCTCGACGTTTCAACCATCTCTCACGGTCTTTGTCAAGCAAATAACATGTGCAAGTGCTTACAATATATAGGGGTGAAACATGTGCAATAGTTTTGCATAATTAATTAGATTACAATATCAAAACAGTGTAAAATACCGTAATCACAAATAATCATAAAACAATGTTTAAACACAGTGAATAAAATTTGTATTAAGACGCCATAAGGGCGATATACTATATAGTGTTAGTGTCACATACAGTGTATATAGTGTCTAAAATCACATAAACAATATAGAAGAGGGAGGAGTCGAGGGTAGTTCTGGCACTGCCTACTCACAGTTCGTTTGTAAACATATGTCACGAGGAACGCCATGGTTGCTTCCGTCTCTCTGTGTGCGGCTAGACCGGAAGAAAAGCTCCGGTCATGTGATGCTCATGTGACATTTGTGTCTCGCACAGGCGCACAGGGGCATAAGGATGCAATGACCCGCAATGCGTGTCAACGCTCACTTATTGTCTGCGCATGCGTGCACGCAAGGTGCATCAGGGTATAGTTAGGTGCCGTAGTCACGGGCGCATGCATACTCACTCTAAGCTCTTACTCAGCGCCATTTTTAACTAGGGAATTATTACCCAAATTAATTAAGGGTCCAACACAGGTATAGCATTAGAAAGAAGAAACTAGACTTGTCTGTTTCAAGTCACTTCGCAGAAGCCAACCAAACAGAGAGTGATTTGAGATATATGCTGTTGGACCATGTTCCATACCCCAGACGTGGAGGAGACAGGATTAGTCTCCTGAAGCGACTGGAACTTAAGTGGATCATTGAATTACAGACACTTAAACCGAAGGGGCTCAATGTAGATTTTAAGATAACACACAAAATATGTAATGCATAGGCTACTGTGGCACCTCACGACTGTGTATGTTTGAATTTGTCAAAAAAAATTTTTGTAAAAAATTCCTTTTGTAAAATAATTTTTGTAACTTCTGTATATTTCTTTTTTCTTTTTATGCAGATGGAAACAGAGAGAGAGGATGGTGGCCCCCTCACCAGAATAACAACATGAAAGAACAAGAATGATTCCAATAATTTTTATAAAATATTTTACAAAATACTTTATATTATACAATAATTATTGCTTTGGATGCCGACTTTTATCTGTGTGGGGCAAGGTATGATGCCAGGGACATGGTACTTGATGTTTCCACTCTTTTAAGCTGGGTCCTTGAGTGAAGTCGCATATGTGGCACTTTTCCCAAACAAGAGCCGATTGGCCGGTCCCCTCCACGATATCTGTGGCACGAGTGAGTTAGATCCCTGTCCAGGGGTCACTCATTCGGCTGCTGAAAATCGGTATCGATGGGTTATCCAGTGCTGGAGTCCCAACGCTGCCTAACGGTGTTGGGGACCTGGGAGATTGCTGTGCCAGTGTGAATGGAATAGCATGATTCTGGACCCTTAATTAATTTGGGTAAGAATTCCCTAGTCAAAAAGGGCGCTGAGTAAGAGCTTAGAGCGAATATGCATGCGCCCGTGACTACGGCACCTAACTATACCCTGATGCACCTTGCGTGCACGCATGCGCAGACAATTAGTGAGCGTTGACACGCATTGCGGGTCATTGCATCCTTATGCGCCTGTGCTCCTGTGCGAGACACAAATGTCACATGAGCATCACATGACCGGAGCTTTTCTTCTGGTCTAGCCGCACACAGAGAGACGGAAGCAACCATGGCGTTCCTCGTGACATATGTTTACAAACGAACTGGTGAGTAGGCAGTGCCAGTACTACCCTCGACTCCTCCCTCTGCTATATTGTTTATGTGATTTTAGACACTATATACACTGTATGTGACACTAACACTGTATAGTATATCACCCTTATGGCGTCTTAATACGAATTTTATTCACTGTGTTTTAACATTGTTTTATGATTATTTGTGATCACGGTATTTTACACTGTTTTGATATTGTAATCTAATTAATTATGCAAAACTATTGCACATGTTTCACCCCTATATATTGTAAGCACTTGCACATGTTATTTGCTTGACAAAGACCGTGAGAGATGGTTGAAACGTCTTGGCATCTGATGAATAAAGCCTGACACGCTTTCATCTAAACCGGAGTGCTGCTGTTTTGCTTTGCTGGCTGTTTGTGGGGGCTCTTGACCTGGGCCCGACCAGCTTGCACCCATGAAGACCCCTGGGAGTGCGGTTCTTTTTGTTGAATTCTGATATATATATATATATATATATATATATATATATATATACAGCGCATAGTGAAAGTATTCGGCCCCCTTGAACTTTTCGACCTTTTGCCACACTTCAGGCTTCAAACATAAAGATATAAAACTGTAATTTTTTTTTTTTTTTTTTTTTTTAAGAATCAGCAACAAGTGGGACACAATCATGAAGTGGAACAAAATGTATTGGATATTTCAAACTTTGTTAACAAATAAAAAACTGAAAAGATTTGTCTTCCAACAAGACAATGATCCAAAACATAAAGCAAAATCTACAGAGCAATGGTT
The DNA here is from genome assembly GCF_029499605.1 of Hyla sarda. NCBI lineage: Eukaryota > Metazoa > Chordata > Amphibia > Anura > Hylidae > Hyla > Hyla sarda. The sequence continues at coordinate 211,110,735 of NC_079189.1, forward strand.
CACGAATAAACATATCCAGGTGTTAGAATGGCCAAGTCCCAACCTGAATCCAATCGAGAATCTGTGGAAAGAACTGAAAACTGCTGTTCACAAACGCTCTCCATCCAACCTCCCTGAGCTCCAGCTGCTTTGCAAGGAGGAATGGGCAAAAATTTCAGTCTCTCGATGTGCAAAACTGATAGAGACATACCCCAAGCGACTTACAGCTGTAATAGCAGCAAAAGGTGGTGCTACAAAGTATTAACTTAAGGGGGCTGAATAATTTTGCACGCCCAATTTGTCAGTTTTTTATTTGTTAAAAAAGTTTTCGTTCCACTTCATGATTGTGTCCCACTTATTGTTGATTCTTCACAAAAAATTACAGTTTTATATCTTTATGTTTGAAGCCTGAAATGTGGCAAAAGGTCGAAAAGTTCAAGGGGGCCGAATACACTGTATACCGTATTTATCGGCGTATAACACGCACTTTTTAGGCTAAAATTTTTAGCCTAAAGTCTATGTGCATGTTATACGCCGATACACCCCCAGGAAAGGCAGGGGGAGAGAGGCCGTCGCTGCCCGCTGCCGGCCCTTCTCTCCCCCTGGCTATCGGCGCCGCTGCCCATTCTGTCCCCCTGACTATCGGTGCGGCGCCCCATTGCTGGCGTCGATAGCCAGGGGGAGAGAAGCGGCGCCGACAGCCAGGGGGAGAGAAGGGGCAGCGGCACCCATTGCCGGCGCAGCTGCCCCGTTGCCTCCCCCCATCCCCGGTTGCATAATTACCTGTTGCCGGGGTCGGGTCCGCGCTGCTGCAGGCCTCCGGCGTGCGTCCCCTGCGTCGTTGCTATGCGCTGCACGGCGCGGCGCATGACGTCAGTGCGCCACGCCGTGCATAGCAACAACGCAGGGGACGCACGCCGGAGGCCTGCAGCAGCGTGGACCCAACCCCGGCAACATGTAATTATGCCACAGGGGATGGGGGGAGGCAACGGGGCAGCGGCGCCGGCAATGGGTGCCGCTGCCCCTTCTCTCCCCCTGGCTGTCGGCGCCGCTTCTCTCCCCCTGGCTATAGGCGTCAGCAATGGGGCGCCGGCACCGATAGTCAGGGGGACAGAACGGGCAGCGGCGCCGATAGCCAGGGGGAGAGAAGGGCCGGCAGCAGGGCACTAGACCCCAGGAAAGGCAGGGGGAGAGAAGCGGGCAGCGACGGCCCCTCTCCCCCTGCCTTTCCTGGTGATGTATCGGGGTATACACGCGCACACACGCACCCTCATTTTACCATGGATATTTGGGTAAAAAACTTTTTTTACCCAAATATCCTTGGTAAAATGAGGGGGCGTGTTATAGGCTGGTGCGTGGTATACCCCGATAAATACGGTATATATATATATATATATATATATATATATATATATGAACCAGATACAGGTGCAGCACTCCAACAAAAAAGTGATTTAATGTCTAATGTCAGCATTACAATGTTTCAGCTCCTCCTGGAGCCTTTTTCATGCTTGAAAAAGGCTCCAGGAGGAGCTGAAACGTTGTAATGCTGCTGCCTAACCAGTGTGGAACCATTACCAGACTTGGGAGTGGGGGTATCATTTTTAACCCCTTAAGGACCAGGTCTTTTTCCATTGTTTCCTCCTTATCTTTGAAAAATCCTAACTCTTTCAATTTTGCACCTAAAAATCCATTTGATGGCTTATTTTTTGCGCCACCAATTCTACTTTGTAATGACATCAGTCATTTTACCCAAAAATCTACAACAAAGTGAAAAAAAATCATCGTGGGACAAAACTGAAGAAAAAACACCATTTTGTTATTTTTGGGGGCTTCCGTTTCTACACAGAACATTTTTTGGTAAAAATGACACCTTATTATTCTGTAGGTCCATACGGTTAAAATGATACCCTACTCATATAGGTTTAATTTTGTTGTACTTCTGGAAAAAATCATAACTACATGCAGGAAAATTTATACCTTTAAAATTGTCATCTTCTGACCCATATAACTTTTAAATTTTTACGGGGCGGTATGAGGGATAATTTTTTGCGCCATGATCTGAAGTTTTTAGCAGTACCATTTTTGTATTGATAGGACTTTTTGATAACTATTTTTTTTATAAATTTTTTCATGATATAAAAAGTGACCAAAATTACACTATTTTGGACTTTGGAATTTTTTTGCGCATACACCATTGACCGTGCGGTTTAATTAAAGATATATTTTTATAATTCGGACATACCACATGTGGCGATACCACATATGTTTATTTTTATTCACAGTTTTTTTTTTATGGGAAAAGGGGGGTGATTCAAACTTTTATTAGGGAAGGGGTTAAATGATCTTTATTAACTTCTTTTTTCCATTTTTTTTTTGCAATGTTATAGCTCCCATAGGGACCTATAACACTGCACACACTGATCTTTATCATTGATTTGTTATCCCATAGGGTAACATTTATCAATGATTCTGCCGCCTGACTGCTCATGCCTGGATCTCAGGCACTGAATAGTCATTTGCCAGGAGGACACCGGACACTGGGAGGCAGGTAAGGGGACCCTCCTCGTGTCCTACAGCTGTTAGGGATGCCACAATTTTCCCGCAGTGGTCCCGAACAGCCCCCTGAGCTAGCCGGGGATAGTTTGATTTCACTTTAGACGTGGCGCTCAACTTTGAACGCAACGTCTAAAGGGTTAACAGCATGCTGCACCGCGATCAGTGCCGCGTACTATTAGCCATGGGTCCCAACCCGCTATGACGCAGGCCCCGCGTTGTAGAAAGGGAAAGGACCCAGGACGTACAGGTACGCCCTTGTTCCTTAACAGGTTAAGCAGTACACTTTATGTTAAAAAGGCCATATTGTCTTTATTCTGTAGGTCAATATGATTAAAATGATATGCATGAGAACATGCTTTACTATTACTATTGTACTGGTTTAAAATAAACTCTTTTTAACAAAATCAGTATGTAAAATTGCCCTATTCTGGCCCCTATAGCTTTATAATTTTTCCATATACGGAGATGTATGAGGGTTGTTTTTTGCACTGTTATCTGTAGTTTTTATTGGTTTCACTTTTGCATATATGGGACTTTTTGATCACTATTTTATTTCATTTTTCTGAAATAAATGATGTGACCAAAAAGCAACAATTTGAGGTTGTTTGTTTCTTTTTACGTATACACTGTTCACTGTAAGGGATCATTAACATTATATATTATTTTAAATCGGGCACCAAAAGCCAGAAGAAGACCGGGCCAGAAGATGGGACTGTGATATTGGCAGTGCCAGGGGAGCGGTGAAAGGTTAGTTAAAGTTTATTATTTTTATTCTGGCAGCCTGGTCATAGTGGATACATTTTTTTTTTTGCTGAAGTTCTTCTTCAGGGTGCGTTCTTGCACTTGTAACTAGCAGTCAGTTCCCCACTGCGGAAAAACTGCCTCTGGTTACACTACCATTCATTTCAATGGGTCTGCAAATCTGCCACTATTGCGGACTGTCCATGTACCCAAACAAGTAAATGTAGCGTAACTCTCAGTGGAAACCTAATGCTAGTTACAAGCATGTGAACGTTCTCCTAAACACAGAAAATATTTACTATAGATCTTAGATTTGGACCCTGATGCGTTTGTGTTATGGCTTTAGATGCTTTTCCCCTCATTGGGATCTCAGGCCATATTCACATGGTGCGTGATCAGTAACCTAGTGATGTGTATTCTTTATCACAAAACAGAGGAAACCAGGAAAATCTTTGGTCACGCAATTCGGGGGCCCCATTTTTAATTTTGCCCAGGGCCACACTTACTCTAAAACCGACGCTTAATACAGCTTCCTGATAATATACACCTGGTCATTTATGTGTGGGAATAAGAGAAGTTCTAGGTAAATGATAATAATCCCCTTCTTCATGTGTTTGTTTTACCTGTCACTTTTCAATAGGGCTCATAGTAAACTGTTATTATTGCCTCAAAGTAAAATGCGACGATGTATGAAACCAGCTATTACCTATCTGCTTCCAGACATTGAGCACAATAGGTTTTCTTTCCAAAAACAAAAGCACATTGTAAAACAGACGTGTACAAACAAATTACACAGTCACAATATGGTATTACATGGATTTAGTAAACACCCATTGCTTTCCATATATGAATATGTGGTGTCTCGGTACCCTATTGCATACCGTACTTTGGTTAGGGGTCCCCAAAGTCAGAGTTCCTAGTAACTGTGGGGTTCCGCTTCTTTAGTCATCCCCTAGTCACCCCTCATATAGTTAATATATTGCTAAAATAAATGTAAATACTGTATAGAAATGTATTCTTACCTTGCATAGTGTTGCAGGGCCTATGGGTCATGTGACTGTAGTTTAGTCTCTATAGTAGGTAAAAGGACCTTTGGAGGTTCATGGGTCAGGTGATACCCACAAAGTCTTGTAAAACTGATTGACAGATGGTGGTGACCAATCCTAAAGCGGCCAGCCCCTGCCCATATGAGGGAGCTGCGGCCATTAATCGCTCTCTTTCCTCGTGGGCTGCTGATGAGTAAAGATTTGCACAGCTGTCATCGGCAACCACTGGGCCAAAGCCTGCCGGCCTCTGCTCGAATCGAACAGTGAGTTCTTACAAACTTCCCTGCTACGTCTAGCAAGGACCCTGGACCTAAACATAACCCTAAATCCAGATGATTTGCGCATACTAAATTCTACTAATCTAAAGAACTTACTAAAGTCCCAACCATTCGTCAATCTCAGCTAAGCTGTACATAGACTTTCTTATAAAGACTGTTCCTGTATTCGCATGTTACAGAAAATCGTCAGTAAAGTTTACGAAAGTTTTCAGCAAAGCTCTGGTTGTGGACAATACTTTATTCTGCATCTACCTATCGCTCTTGGGAAGGGTGGCGATAGGCCAAGCCATACAGCATTTAACCCTCACCCTGGCGTCACGACTGACAAGAGTTAATTATAATCACAGCAACACCCCCAACTGTCATACATACACCCCCCCCCCACCAAGGCACCACACATTTATCTTGTAGAAACAAACAACTGGTGATGAATATAATGTAATCCAAAATATCATGGAAACACATATTAACAAGTGATTTTGTGACCTGTTTAAGTGTTTATTACTGTACATACAAAGAAATTCAAGCTGTCATGACTTTCGTCTATTCTCCCCTTCCCTTTAAAGTTTCTCAACCATAAGCCCATACTGGCCATGACCTTAGGCTGCTTTCACACTATAAAAATTAATCCGTTACAAACGTCCGTTAGAAAGGCCCTGTTAAATGGCCGTTAAACAATCCCATTAAAGTCTTTTTGATTTTTTGATTATCCGTTATGACCCGTTATAGTCCGTCATGCACTAATTTTTCTTCCGTCACAAGAAACGGGTAAATTAACGGCCGTTATTTTTAACATTGAAGTCTATGGCTGACGGATGAGCCTTTATGTCATCCGTTTGCACCCAGTTTATAATCTCCGTTATAACTTCTGAGCATGCTCAGAAGAGGTGACATCAGCAGACTCCTGCAGTGCTGAGGGACTACTACTTCTTCCATCATAGAACAGACTTGTTTCCATAATGGGAGTAGTAATTCCCTGGCTGCGGGAGTCTGCAGACAGCTGGGGAGGCTACATTAGTGTTTGTACTACTACCCCCATCATGGAACAGAGTCTGTTCCATGATGGGGGTTGTAGTACAGGGGCTGAGGGATTGATCGCACCGGGTTTCACTTCTGAGACCCGATGCGATCCGAAGTTATTAAGCAGGGGAGCGGGCAGCAAGCTCCGCAACCCTGTGATGTATCGTGTGTTTTAACTTTCATTTTTTAATCCCCCACGGGGAGCCCTGAATGGTCGGTGCTGAGGAGCCAATCAGGGCTCTCAACGGGAGGTTTACAAGTGAACATTGTGAGTAGCAGGGGCCATATCTATATTAAAAGCGCTGTGGGAGGCAAGATATAATGCGCTGCAGGGGAGGGGCAGACAAATAGCCTATATATCTAGTCCCCCAGCAGCGCATTAGATATGACCCCCGCCCCCATTAATAAATATGTACCCCCCGCGGGTGCATTAAATATATACCCCCCGCCGGCGCATGTATATCTGCCCTTGCAGCGCAGCGCTTCTATATACATATGCCGCTGCAGAGCTATATTTGAAAAGCATTCTAGCAGCAGCATCGGCCGCCTGATGCTGCTGATAGAAATACTTTTCATACATAGTTCTGCAGCGGCATATGTATATAGAAGCGCTGTGGGGGGGGGGGGGGGGAGATAACGCTACACCCCCAGTGCTTCTATATACATATACCCCTGCCGCCATATGAATGAAAAGTATTTCTATTAGCAGCGCATACTGCCGGGTGCTGGTATATGTATGTTGAAGCACTGGGGGGGGGCAGACATATAGCGTTATCTGCCCCCCACAGCGCTTCTATATACATATGCTGGCACTTCGCTATGTATGAAAAGTATTTCTATCAGCAGTATCGGGCAGCCGGTATATAGAAGCGCTGCGCTGCGAGGGCACATATACATGCGCCGGCGGGGGGTACATATTTTATGTGCCGGCGGGGGGTACATATTTAATTCACCGGCAGGGGGTTTATATTTAATGTGCCGGCGGGGGGTAGATATTTAATAATGCGTCAGCGGGGGTCATATATAATGCGCTGCTGGGGGACTAGATATATAGGCTATATGTCTGCCCCCCCCCCCTGCAGCGCTTTATATCTTGCCCCCCACAGTGATTTTAATATAGATATGGCCCCTGCTACAATGTTCATTTTTAAATATCCCGCTGAGAGCCCTGATTGGCTCCTCAGTACCGGCCATTCAGAGCTCCCCACGAGGGATTAAAAAATGAAAGTTAAAACACATGATACATCGCAGGGTTGCGGAGCTTGCCGTCCGCTCCCCTGCTTAATAACTTTTGATCGCATGAGGTCTCAGAAGTGAAACCCGGTGCAATCAATCCCTCAGCCCCTGTACTACAACTCCCATCATGGAACAGACTCTGATCCATGATGGGGGTTGTAGTACAAACACTAATGTAGCCTCCCAGCAGTCTGCAGACTCCCGCAGCCAGGGAATTACTACTCCCATCATGGAAACAAGTCTGTTCCATGATGGGAGTAGTAGTAGTCCCCGCTGTGGGAGTCTGTAGGCAGAGGTGTTCGGCCATACATGAGGGATAACGGGTCTTAACGGATGAATATTCATCCGTTATTAAACGTCCTTTTTTACACAGAAAACAAACGTTTAATAACGGATGAATGCTCATAGTATGAAAGCAGCCTTATTCCTTCTTGCCACATTTATTTATTGCTCCCTTTTAATCCTTTTTATCTTTCCACCATAACTAGGTTTTTGACATATTTTGCAGATCTGTATAGAGATTTGTGTTATTTACATGAGTCTATGTACCCAGAGGGGAAAAGAAACAACTATAACTGGGTCATTCTCATAGAAATCAACTAATCTAGTATGTCTTTGTAGGGTTGGAGTAAACTGGAATACCTAGGGACCCCATAGAAATGTAATGAGAACAAACATCAAACAGATGTTATCCTTGGTCAGATTCAAACCCAGGACCCCAGAGCTACAAGCGTAAATCACTTAACCACCATGCTATGGGAAATCACACAGTGTTACAGCAGAATTTTTCAGCTAAAAAAATTCAATGTGAAAAAAGAAATCACAAATACTTCACAGGGCCTGATGCAGTTGAAACCAATGTAAAGTAAAGCTGGGTGTTGTTTCTAATGGGCTGTGAAAGTTTTTTTTTTTTTTGCCAGGTGCCCCAAGTCTCTCATTCTTGACTCCATGTTCCACTGTGGATTAGGACAGACACTTTATTTGGGGGCACAACTACTTTCAAGGGCATTCTGGTATAATCATTTTTGGAGCTTTTGGGGGACTATTAAAGTTTGGGGCACATTGTGTGTACAATGTAGGACACAGTAATTATGAGGACACTGTGGATACCACTAATGTTGGGGCTTGGGGCTCTCTGCTTTGCACTATGGGTTAATCCTATTGGGACCTTTTCTTTTGGTCAATACTATTTGGGACCTAACTATAGAGGGATAACTTTTAGGCACTATGGAGTCGCAGTTACTGTGAGAGGAACTATTTGTTAACCACAATTATTTTTATGAGCAATATTTATTGAGTTATTGAGGGTAATGTTATGAGATTGTGGAACTATTTCTTCTAGGGACACAGGGGATGCTTTGCATGCCACTATTTAATGCCAGGGCCACTATTTGTAAACAATTATTTTGAGGACTTTCATTTTTTGTCACTGCCTTTAGTGGCACTAGGCATCCAGCCAGCACAAGGTCAGACACCTATTTTCCCTCCCCACCCCCTTTTTTAAAAATTACATGTGCTTCCCTTTAAAATGTGGTGCCCCTTTGCTATGTCCTATATGTATGTTTCAAAACTCTGTGCATCACTTGACCTATTTTGCTGTAAAGTGATGGGGATGGTGGCTGCCTTTAAGCCTAGGGAGAGGCCTGTTCATCCAGGTTCGGTGTAGTGAGAACACTGGTGTAGGCAGGAGTGGAATTTATCCCCCTATTGTGGAAACCTGTTAAAAAATCACAGCTGGGGCTTCCTGACGGCAGCTAATACTTACAGTGCAGGGAGCACCCAAGTAACAGCAGCACTCTTACTGTGTAACGCCACTTGCTCTGGCTGGGCTGGAGTACATGACCGGGTGGTGGGGGTGGCACAGAGGCCAGAAATGAAGGCTGAGGGCATGGTCTAAGCTGGTAGCCTTGGTTCTGTGACCCTAAACCTGTGACCCTGGAAGTGTTCCTCTGCACCAGAAACATGGACTGCAATTTAAACCTGCCAGATGAGTATGAAGGGGAACAAATGGTGTCTGGAGGAGGACAGGGGAGCCTGATCAGGGAAATAGAGACTGTAAGGGGGGTAGAGGGGTCCAAAGAAGGTCAGATGTCTTTAGAAGAAGCTGAAAAAACTGGAGGGGGACAGTACATGTGTGGGATTTGGATAAACTGAGAAGAAACAGTTGTGGAATTATTATATTGAGGTGTGCAGAGTGTTGCAGTATTATATTCAGGGACACAGTGTGTGGCATTATTATATTCAAAGGTGCAGTGTGTGGTGGGTTATATTCAGGGGATGCAGTGTGCTGCAGTATTTTATGCATGGGTGCAGTGTGTGGCAGTATTATATGCAGGGGGTACAGTGAGTGGCAGTATTTGGCAGTGTTTGGCAGTATTATATTCAGGGGCACAATGAGTGGCAATGTTTTATTCAGGGGTGCAGTGTGTGGCATTATTATATTCTGGGGCACAGGGTGTGGCAGGGTTATATTCAGGGGGTACAGTATGTGGCAGGGTTGTATTCACTGACATGGGTGCAGTGTGTGGCAGTATTATATGCAGGGGGTAAAGTGAGTGGCAGTATTATATGCAGGGGTACAGTGTTTGTCAGTATTATATTCAGGGGCACAATGAGTGGCAATGTTATATTCAGGGGTGCAGTGCGTGGCTTTATTAGATTCTGGGGCCCAGAGTGTGACAGTATTATATTCAGGGGTACAGCATGTGGTAATGTTATATTCAGGGGTGCAGTGTGTGGCATTATTATATTCTGGGGCACAGGGTGTGGCAGGGTTATATTCAGGGGGTACAGTATGTGGCAGGGTTGTATTCACTGACACAATGTTTGGCAGTATTATACTTAGAGGGTACAATGTGTGGTAGTATTATATTCAGGGAGTACAAGCAGAATTATTATATTTAGTGGCACAGTATGTGGCAGTAAAATATGCAGGGGTGTAGTGTGAATGTATTAAATGCAGGAGTATAGTGTATGGCAGTATTATATTGAGAGGTGCAGTATGTGGTTGTATTATATTCAAGGGCACAGTGTGTGGCAGGGCTATATTAAGGGGTGCAGTGTGTGGAAGTATTATAATTAGGGGTAACGTGAAACACCTGTGAGTCACTTTCATTGTGTATTCTGCCTAATGGTCCTATGAGAGCTGTAGTCACTGTCAGGGTCCGGACTAGTGGCTGGTGAAGACACTGGAGGTGGATCCCCTGTACCAGAGAGGCGATGACGCGGGCCGTACTGGGGAATCGATTCTAAGCAGTTACTGGTGTTCACCAGAGCCCGCCGCAAAGCAGGATGGCCTTGCTGCGGCAGTAACTACCAGGTCGTGTTCCCCAGTAGCGACTCGACCTCTCTGGCAGCTGAGACTGGCGCGGTACACAAGGACTAGACAGAGGCGAGGACAGACGTAGCAGAAGGTCAGGGCAGGCAGCGAGGTTCGTAGTCAGGGGCAACAGCAGAAGGTCAGGGTACACAGGCTTGGGACACACTATAACGCTTTCTCAGGGCACAAGGCAACAAGATCCGGTGAGGAGAGGAAGGGGAAGTGGGTTTTTATAGGTTAGGGAGTGATTGGGCCAGGCACCAATTAGTGGTGCACTGGCCCTTTAAATTTAAGCAAGTCGGCGCGCGCGCCGGGAGGAAGTAGACGGGGGCGACAGATGAGTGAGACGGGGCGCAACCCAAGGGCGGACACGAGCTGTGCCTCGGATCGCGTCCCCTCTGGGGACCAGAGAGCAGCGCTCGCGGTCAGCAATGCCGACCGGAGCGCTGCAGCCAGAGGAACGCCGTGAGCGCTCCGGGAAGGCAGCGGGACCCGGAGCGCTCGGCGTGACAGTACCCCCCCCCCCCTTGGGTCTCCCCCTCTTCTTGGAACCAAGGAATCTGTAGATGAGTTCTTTGTCTAGAATATTGTCCTCTGGCTCCCAAGACCTCTCTTCGGGACCACAATTCTCCCAATCAACAAGAAAACATTTTTTACCTCTGACAATCTTTGAAGCGAGAATCTCTTTAACCAAGAAGACGTCAGAGGAGCCCGAGACAGGAGCAGGAATGGTGACCTTGGGAGAAAAGCGGTTAAGAATGAGAGGCTTGAGAAGGGAAACAAGAAAGGAGTTAGGAATACGAAGAGAAGGAGGAAGATGAAGCTTGACAGGGTTGATTTGACTTTTGACCCTAAATGGCCCGAGGTAACGTGGACCCAGCTTGTAGCTAGGGACACGGAACCGAATATATTTGGCAGAGAGCCACACTTTGTCACCAGGGGCAAAGACAGGAGGAATTCTTCTCTTCTTGTCCGAATGTTTCTTCATACGAGAGGAGGCCAGCGAGAGCGACCTTTGAGTCTCCTTCCAAATAGAGGAAAAGTCCCGGGTCAAATCATCTACGGCAGGGACTCCAGATGAAGTGGGTGACGGCCGTACACCACAAAGAATGGAGACTTGGCGGATGACTCAGAGTCTTTGAAATTGTACGAGAATTCGGCCCAGGGTAACAGGTCAACCCAATCATCTTGGCGGGAGGAGACAAAATGTCGCAGGTAGTCACCAAGGATTTGGTTTACTCTCTCCACTTGTCCATTAGATTGCGGGTGGTAGGCGGAGGAAAAATTCAATTTAATCTTTAATTGGGTGTAGAGTGCTCTTCAAAATTTCGAGACGAATTGAACGCCTCTATCGGAGACGATATGCGTAGGCAGTCTGTGGAGACGAAAAATGTGCAAAAAAAATGCTTCGCCAATTGTGGCGCAGAAGGGAGGCCAGGGAGTGGAATGAAATGGGCCATTTTGGAGAATCGATCAACGACCACCCAGATGACAGTGTTGCCATGGGATACAGGAAGGTCAGTGACGAAGTCCATCGCTATGTGTGACCAAGGCTGTTCGGGAACTGGCAGAGGAAGAAGAAGACCTCCGGGCCTTTGGCGAGGAATTTTATCACGTGCGCAGACAGTACAGGAGCGTATGAAGTCAGTTACGTCTTTTTCAAGGGAAGGCCACCAATAGTGTCTGGCAATCAGCTGAGTGGATATTTTGATTCCAGCGTGACCTGCCAGGTGGGAGGAGTGACCCCATTTGAGAGTCCGGAGGCAAAGACGTGGAGGAACAAAGGTTTTTCCTGGAGGAACTGGTGCCAGGGAAGCCGGAGCAGCAGAGATCAGACACTCAGGGGAAACGATGTGTTGGGGAGCGGTTTCTGCCTTCGTGGCATCAGTGGAACGAGAAAGGGCATCCGTCCTGACATTCTTGTCTGCAGGATGAAAATGTATCTGGAAATTAAAGCGAGCGAAGAACAATGACCACCTGGCCTGGTGAGGATTTAAACGCTGAGCGAACTGTAGGTATGACAGATTTTTGTGGTCAGTGTAGATGGTGATCGGGTGGAGAGACCCTTCCAGGAGATGCCTCCACTCCTCGAGTGCCATTTTAATGGCCAGCAATTCTCGGTCACCAATAGCGTAATTTTTTTCAGGAGGGGAAAATGTTTTAGAGAAAAAACCGCAAGTGACGTTTTTTCCTTTAGCATTTTTCTGAAGAAGAACCTCCCCGGCTCCAACCTCGAGGAAGAATGGTTTCAGTGGATCAGGCCTAGTCAAGACTGGTGCGCAGGCGAAGGCGGCCTTAAGGCGAGTAAAAGCTTCTTCTGCTTGGGAAGGCCAGGATCTCGGATTCGCATCTTTCTTAGTCAGAGCCACAATGGGAGCCACGATAGTGGAGAAGTGGGGGATAAACTGACGGTAGTAATTAGCAAATCCGAGGAAGCACTGGATAGAGCGAAGTCCAGAGGGGCGTGGCCAATCCAAGACTGCGGAGAGCTTATCGGGGTCCATTTGAAGGCCCTGTCCTGAGACCAGATATCCTAGGAAAGGTAAGACAGGTACGTTCAAAGAGGCATTTCTCAATTTTGGCATAGAGATGGTTAACTCGGAGGCGCTGGAGCACTTGGCGAACATGGAGGCGGTGTTCCTCTAGGTTGGAGGAGAAGATTAGAATGTCATCGAGATAGACCACCACGCAAGTATACAACAAGTCCCGGAAGATCTCATTGACAAAGTCTTGGAAGACTGCGGGGGCGTTGCAAAGACCGAATGGCATGACCAGGTATTCGAAGTGACCATCTCTAGTGTTAAAAGCAGTTTTCCACTCATCTCCTTCATGAATTCTGATGAGATTGTACGCGCCCCTGAGGTCAAGCTTGGTAAAAATCTTTGCTCCGCGCAGCCGGTCAAAGATTTCCGAGATGAGTGGCAGAGGGTAGCGGTTCTTTATAGTGATCTTATTGAGCCTGCGGTAGTCAATACAAGGGCGTAGAGACCCATCCTTCTTGGCAACAAAGAAGAATCCTGCTCCAGCAGGAGAAGAAGACTTCCTGATGAAACCTTTTTTGAGATTCTCCTGAATATATTCTGTCATGGCCTCCGTTTCTGGAGCGGAGAGAGGGTAAATCCTGCCACGGGGCGGCGTGGTCCCAGGGAGCAAGTCAATAGGGCAGTCGTAGGGCCTATGTGGTGGTAAGACCTCTGCCTGTTTTTTGCAAAAGACGTCAGAAAAGTCTTGATAGGCCTTTGGAAGGCCGAGCAAAGGAGAAGCAACAGAGACTTGGCTGGTGGGAAGCGACTTAAGGCAGCGTGAGTGGCAGGAAGAACCCCAGGATTTTATGTCCCCCGTGGTCCAGTCGAGGGTAGGAGAATGCCGTTGGAGCCAGGGTAAGCCAAGAAGGATGTCTGAGGTGAAATTAGGCAGGACAAAGAACTCAATCCTTTCTTGATGGCGAACTCCTACGGTCATGCGTACGGGGGCCGTGCGGTAACGCACGGTAGAATTCAGGTGTTCTCCGTTAACTGAGGAAATGTAGAAGGGCTTGACTAGACGGACAACAGGGATGTTAAACCGGTTGATGAAAGAGGCTTTTATGAAATTTCCTGTTGAACCAGAGTCCAAGAATGCCTCCGCAGAGAAGGAGGCTTTATCAGCTGGAGAAATCCGCACTGGAATAGTCAGGCGTGGAGAGGAAGAATTTACACCCAGTGACGCCTCTCCCACGATCACTAGGTGCGAGCGTTTCCCTGATGCTGAGGACGAATGGGACAGTCCTTTAGGAAATGTTCAGAGCTCGCACAGTATAGGCATAAGTTCTCGTTCCTCCGGCGAGTCCTCTCTTGCTGGGTCAGGCGAGACCGGTCCACTTGCATGGCCTCCTCAGCGGGAGGCACAGTAACAGGCTGCAAAGGATGCAGGAAGAGAGGAGCCAGGCGCGGGTATCTCCTGGTGCGAACGAGATCTTTCTCCTGGTGGAGCTCCTGACGTCTCTCAATGTAGCGCATATCAATGCGGGTAGCCAGGTGGATTCGTTCAGTCAGGGAGGAGGGTATCTCTCGTGCGGCCAGACAATCCTTAATATGGCTGGATAAACCTTTTTTAAAGGTCGCGCAGAGAGCTTCATTGTTCCAGGCCAACTCAGCGGCCAAAGTCCGGAATTGTATGGCATATTCGCCCACGGTAGAGTCTCCTTGGACAAGGTTCAGTAAAGCAGTTTCTGCGGACGAGGCACGTGCAGGTTCCTCAAAGACACTGCGGACTTCAGAAAAGAAGGACTGGACTGAGGCAGTGGCAGGATCGTTGCGGTCCCAAAGCGGCGTGGCCCAGGCCAAGTCCTTCCTGGAAAGTAGACTGACGACGAACGCCACCTTAGACCGTTCAGTGGGGAATTGGTCTGACAACATCTCCAAGTGCAGGGAGCATTGGGACAGGAATCCCCGGCAATTTTTAGAGTCCCCGTCAAACTTATCTGGGAGAGACAGGCGGACTCTAGCAGAAGAAGCAGCAGCTCGGAGAGGAGGAGATGCTGGAGCTGGCGGTTGAGGCTGTGGAGGCAGGAGCTGTTGAATCATGGCGGTCAACTGCGACAGCTGTTGTCCTTGTTGAGCAATTTGCTGGGACTGCTGGGCAACCACGGAGGTGAGATCAGCGAGGCTTGGCAGCGGTACCTCAGCGGGATCCATGGCCGGATCTACTGTCAGGGTCCGGACTAGCGGCTGGTGAAGACACTGGAGGTCGATCCCCTGTACCAGAGAGGCGATGACGCGGGCCGTACTGGGGAATCGGTTCTAAGCAGTTACTGGTGTTCACCAGAGCCCGCCGCAAAGCAGGATGGCTTTGCTGTGGCAGTAACTACCAGGTCGTGTTCCCCAGTAGCGACTCGACCTCTCTGGCAGCTGAGACTGGCGCGGTACACAAGCACTAGACAGAGGCGAGGTCAGACGTAGCAGAAGGTCAGGGCAGGCAGCGAGGTTCGTAGTCAGGGGCAACAGCAGAAGATCAAGGTACACAGGCTTGGGACACACTATAACGCTTTCTCAGGGCACAAGGCAATAAGATCCGGCGAGGAGAGGAAGGGGAAGTGGGTTTTTATAGGTTAGGGAGTGATTGGGCCAGGCACCAATTAGTGGTGCACTGGCCCTTTAAATTTAAGCAAGTCGGCGCGCCCTAGGGAGCGGGGCCGCGCACGCCGGGAGGAAGCAGACGGGGGAGAGAGGTGAGTGAGACGGGGCGCAACCCGAGGGCGGACACGAGCCGTGCCTCGGATCGCGTCCCCTCCGGGGACCAGAGAGCAGCGCTCGCGGTCAGCAATGCCGACCGGAGCGCTGCAGCCAGAGGAACGCCGTGAGTGCTCCTGGAAGGTAGCGGGACCTGGAGCGCTCGGTGTGACAGTCACTCTGTAGTCAGATCTGCAGTGATGAAGGGTAAAACAACAACAACTCCCAACGTAACTTTTCCACTACTTCCATCACTCTGGAAGCTGTAATTTTACATGGTAATAAGCTCTTTAGCACTTCCCCTTTACTTGGCAATTGTTTAATTTATTATAGGCAAAAAAAAAAATTGTAATAGGCTACACCATGGGCGTCCATCATGCCAAAAAGGGAACCTGTAGTTAAAAAGTTTAATCCCACCCCTGGATGTAGTTCAGAAAGACTGTATAAAACCCAAAAGGTTCTTGGAGGTTACAGGGGTGCTCCCAAATCACACAGTTATTCCTATCCACATATAAAGTTAATTGGTAAGGGTCCAACTGCTGGGGCTCCCACTGTTTAGAATTGAGGAAAATTTTCTCTAGAATGAATGAATGATCAGTGCTACATACATTCCCTGTCAGACTGCAGAATATTGTCAAGGTCATAACAGTTTGAGCCACACGGAAAAGAGAAAAGAAAACATCTACAATCCGAGAAGTCATTACTTATTCTGATCAGCTGTATGTAGTGCCAAATTTAACTTAAAAATGTAATATGTCATATCCATCCAGGGACAGTGTGCATGTAAGCCAGTGTACCTAGCTAGGCCTAGCATGCAAACTGTGTTATCATTATGGGAAAGGGATTTGGTACACCTCTCCTGTATTGGGGCTTATCTTTTAAGACCCTAGCAAAATATAGACCGACTTAAAAAACAAACAAAAGAGAACAAACAAGTAATCAACATGCACGTTGTATTGAGCAACACACTTTAGTGACACAACAGAGAAATATAAAATCACATTACCACCTGCAGTAAATGAGATCTAAGCTGAAAGCCGGAAAGAGAACAAACTAGTAATCAACATGCATGTTGTATTGAGCAACACACTTTAGTGACACAACAGAGAAATATAAAATCACATTACCACCTGCAGTAAATGAGATCTAAGCTGAAAGCCGGATATGGGAGCCACGATAGTGGAGAAGTGGGGGATAAACTGACGGTAGTAATTAGCGAATCCGAGGAAGCGCTGGATAGAGCGAAGTCCAGAGGGGAGTGGCCAATCCAAGACTGCGGAGAGCTTATCGGGGTCCATTTGAAGGCCCTGTCCTGAGACCAGATATCCGAGGAAAGGAAGACAGGTACGTTCAAAGAGGCATTTCTCAATTTTGGAGTAGAGATGGTTAACTCAGAGACGCTGGAGCACCCTGGCGAACATGGAGGCGGTGTTCCTCTAGGTTGGAGGAGAAGATTAGAATGTCATCGAGATAGACCACTACGCAAGTATACAACAAGTCCCGGAAGATCTCATTGACAAAGTCTTGGAAGACTGCGGGGGCGTTGCAAAGAACGAATGGCATGACCAGGTATTCGAAGTGACCATCTCTAGTGTTAAAAGCAGTTTTCCACTCATCTCCTTCACAAATTCTGATGAGATTGTACTCGCCCCTGAGGTCAAGCTTGGTAAAAATCTTTGCTCCGCGCAGCCGGTCAAAGATTTCCGAGATGAGTGGCAGAGGGTAGCGGTTCTTTATAGTGATCTTATTAAGCCCGCGGTAGTCAATACAAGGGCGTAGAGACCCATTCTTCTTGGCAACAAAGAAGAATCCTGCTCCAGCAGGAGAAGAAGACTTCCTGATGAAACCTTTTTTGAGATTCTCCTGAATATATTCCGTCATGGCCTCCGTTTCCGGAGCGGAGAGAGGGTAAATCCTGCCATGGGGCGGCGTGGTCCCAGGGAGCAAGTCAATAGGGCAGTCGTAGGGCCTATGTGGTGTTAAGACCTCTGCCTGTTTTTTGCAAAAGACGTCAGAAAAGTCTTGATAGGCCTTTGGAAGGCCGAGCAAAGGAGAAGCAACAGAGATTTGGCTGGTAAGAAGCGACTTAAGGCAGCGTGAGTGGCAGGAAGAACCCCAGGATTTTATGTCCCCCGTGGTCCAGTCGAGGGTAGGAGAATGCCGCTGGAGCCAGGGTAAGCCAAGAAGGATGTCTGAGGTGCAATTAGGCCGGACAAAGAACTCAATTCTTTCTTGATGGAGAACCCCCACGGTCATGCGTACGGGGGCCGTGCGGTAACGCACGGTAGAATTCAGGTGTTCTCCGTTAACTGAGGAAATGTAGAAGGGCTTGACTAGACGGACAACAGGGATGTTAAACCGGTTGATGAAGGAGGCTTTTATGAAATTTCCTGTTGAACCAGAGTCCAAGAATGCCTCCGCAGAGAAGGAGGCTTTATCAGCTGGAGAAATCCGCACTGGAATAGTCAGGCGTGGAGAGGAAGAATTTACACCCAGTGACGCCTCTCCCACGATCACTAGGTGCGAGCGTTTCCCTGACGCTGAGGACGAATGGGACAGTCCTTTAGGAAATGTTCAGAGCTCGCACAGTATAGGCATAAGTTCTCGTTCCTCCGGCGAGTCCTCTCTTGCTGGGTCAGGCGAGACCGGTCCACTTGCATGGCCTCCTCAGCGGGAGGCACAGTAGCAGGCTGCAAAGGATGCTGGAAGAGAGGAGCCAGGCGCGGGTATCGCCTGGTGCGAACGAGATCTTTCTCCTGGCGGAGCTCCTGACGTCTCTCAATGTAGCGCATATCAATGCGGGTAGCCAGGTGGATTAGTTCAGTCAGGGAGGAGGGTATCTCTCGTGCGGCCAGACAATCCTTGAAATGACTGGATAAACCTTTTTTAAAGGTCGCGCAGAGAGCCTTATTGTTCCAGGCCAACTCAGCGGCCAAAGTCCGGAATTGTATGGCAAATTCGCCCACGGTAGAGTCTCCTTGGACAAGGTTCAGTAAAGCAGTTTCTGCGGATGAGGCACGGGCAGGTTCCTCAAAGACACTGCGGACTTCAGAAAAGAAGGACTGGACTGAGGCAGTGGCAGGATCGTTGCGGTCCCAAAGCGGCGTGGCCCAGGCCAAGGCCTTCCCGGAAAGTAGACTGATGGCGAACGCCACCTTAGACCGTTCAGTGGGGAATTGGTCTGACAACATCTCCAAGTGCAGGGAGCATTGGGACAGGAATCCCCGGCAATTTTTAGAGTCCCCGTCAAACTTATCTGGGAGAGACAGGCGGACTCTAGCAGAAGAAGCAGCAGCTCGGAGAGGAGGAGATGCTGGAGCTGGCGGTTGAGGCTGTGGAGGCAGGAGCTGTTGAATCATGGCGGTCAACTGCGACAGCTGTTGTCCTTGTTGAGCAATTTGCTGGGACTGCTGGGCAACCACGGAGGTGAGATCAGCGAGGCTTGGCAGTGGGATCCATGGCTGGATCTACTGTCAGGGTCCGGACTTGCGGCTGGTGAAGACACTGGAGGTGGATCCCCTGTACCAGAGAGGCGATGACGCGGGCCGTACTGGGGAATCGGTTCTAAGCAGTTACTGGTGTTCACCAGAGCCCGCCGCAAAGCAGGATGGCCTTGCTGCGGCAGTAACTACCAGGTCGTGTTCCCCAGTAGCGACTCGACCTCTCTGGCAGCTGAGACTGGCGCGGTACACAAGGACTAGACAGAGGCGAGGTCAGACATAGCAGAAGGTCAGGGCAGGCAGCGAGGTTCGTAGTCAGGGGCAACAGCAGAAGGTCAAGGTACACAGGCTTGGGACACACTATAACGCTTTCTCAGGGCACAAGGCAACAAGATCCGGCGAGGATAGGAAGGGGAAGTGGGTTTTTATAGGTTAGGGAGTGATTGGGCCAGACACCAATTAGTGGTGCACTGGCCTTTTAAATTTAAGCAAGTCAGCCCGCGCGCGCCCTAGGGAGCGGGGCCGCGTGCACCGGGAGGAAGCAGACGGGGGCGAGAGGTGAGTGAGACGGGGCGCAACCCGAGGGCGGACACGAGCCGTGCCTCGGATCGCGTCCCCTCCGGGGACCAGAGAGCAGCGCTCGCGGTCAGCAATGCCAACCGGAGCGCTGCACCCAGAGGCACGCCATGAGCGCTCCTGGAAGGCAGCGGGACCCGGAGCGCTCGGTGTGACAGTCACTCTGTAGTCAGATCTGCAGTGATGAAGGGTAAAACAACAACAACTCCCAACGTAACTTTTCCACTACTTCGATCACTCTGGAAGCTGTAATTTCACATGGTAATAAGCTCTTTAGCACTTCCCCTTTACTTGGCAATTGTTTAATTTATTATAGGCAAAAAAAAAAAATTGTAATAGGCTACACCATGGGCGTCCATCATGCCAAAAAGGGAACCTGTAGTTAAAAAGTTTAATCCCACCCCTGGATGTAGTTCAGAAAGACTGTATAAAACCCAAAAGGTTCTTGGAGGTTACAGGGGTGCTCCCAAATCACACAGTTATTCCTATCCACATATAAAGTTAATTGGTAAGGGTCCAACTGCTGGGGCTCCCACTGTTTAGAATTGAGGAAAATTTTCTCTAGAATGAATGAATGGTCAGTGCTCCATACATTCCCTGTCAGACTGCAGAATATTGTCAAGGTCATAACAGTTTGAGCCACACGGAAAAGAGAAAAGAAAACATCTACAATCCGAGAAGTCATTACTTATTCTGATCAGCTGTATGTAGTGCCAAATTTAACTTAAAAATGTAATATGTCATATCCATCCAGGGACAGTGTGCATGTAAGCCAGTGTACCTAGTTAGGCCTAGCATGCAAACTGTGTTATCATTATGGGAAAGGGATTTGGTACACCTCTCCTGTATTGGGGCTTATCTTTTAAGACCCTAGCAATGACAACAAACAGCAAAAAATATAGACCGACTTAAAAAGCAAACAAACGAGAACAAACAAGTAATCAACATGCACGTTGGATTGAGCAACACACTTTAGTGACACAACAGAGAAATATAAAATCACATTGCCACCTGCAGTAAATGAGATCTAAGCTGAAAGGCGGATATGTGGTCGAAGAAGTAGAAAAAAAGCCCCTCAGAATTAACATAGACTTGTCCTGCTGTGTCTTTTCTAATAATATATGCTTAGTACGGCTAATAAAAATCCTTCCAGTAGGGAATTTTACAGCAAGTAAACAAGATGTAGAGATTTACGGAAAAAGACATCAATGGACTTATGATATTCCAATGTATTTACTACTTCCTGAACAACAGATTCATGTGGAATAGTATAAGAAGTGGCAAATATTCTTATACCATATAATAGCTACATGAGTAGTTTTCTCTACAGTAAACACATTTCTTTTTACATACTTAACCCCTTAAAGGGGTACTCTGCCCCTAGGCATCTTATCCCCTATCTAAAGGATAGGGGATAAGATGTCTGATCGCGGGGATCCCGCCGCTGGGAACCCCCGGGATCTCGGCTGCAGCACCCCGCTGTCATTACGCACAGAGCAAACTCGTTCTGTGTGTAATGACGGGAAATACAGGGGCCGGAGCATTGTGACATCACGGGGCGGAGCCATGACATTACAATGCTCTGGGACTGCTCTATCAGCAGGCACCGTGCAAACCCCTAGGGGGGTTCCTGAGACCCCCCCATGTTGGCGATCAATTCAGACTGGCGATCTGCAGCGGTTCCGGATCATACGGGTCTCCGGTGACCTGGAAAATATGGGTGATCTGGGTTGCCCAAGCAGTTTGCTGTCTGGGCATGCTGGGATTTGTAGTTTTGCAACATCTGAAGGGCCACAGTTTGGAGATCACTGTGCAGTGGTTTCCAAACTGTGGCCCTCTAAATCTTGCAAAACTAACTCCCAGCATGCACGAACAGCAAATGGCTGTCTCTGCATGCTGGGAGTTGTAGTTGCGTACCTCCAGCTGTTGTATAACTACATCTCCCAGCATGCATGGTCTGTCAGTACAGGGTACATTCACACGGGCTGGTTTACAGTGAGTTTCCTGCTTCAAGTTTGAGCTGCGGCAAATTTTCCGCTGCAGCGCAAACTCCTAGCGGGAAACTCACTGTAAACCCGCCCGTGTGATTGTATCCTAAAAACACTACACTACCACATAATAAAGGGTAAAACACTACATATACAACCCTTTACACTGCCCCCCCCCAAACAATAAAAATGAAAAATGTATCGTACGGCAGTGTTTCCAAAATGGAGCCTCCATCTGTTGCAAATCAACAACTCCCAGCATTTCCGGACAGCCACTGACTGTCCAGGCATGCTGGGAGTTGAGCAATAGCGGGGGGCACCCTGATTGGGAATCAATGGCGTAGAATACCCCTATGTGCACCCCAATGCAATCCCTAATTTAGTCCTCAAATGAGAATGGCGCTCTCTCACTTCGGAGCCCCGTCGTATTTCAAGGAAACAGTTTAGGGCCACATATGGGATATTTATGTACTCGGGAGAAATTGTGTTACAAATTTTGAGGGTCTTTTTGTCTTTTTACCCCTTATTAAAAAGAAAAGTTGGGGTCTACACCAGCCTGTTAGTGTAAAAAAAAAAATGTACACTAACATGCTGGTGTTGCCATATACTTTTTATCTTCACAAGAGGTAAAAGGAAAAAAAAGACCCCAAAATTTGTAACGCAATTTTCTCCTGAGTATGGAAATACTTCATATGTGGGCGTTAAATGCTCTGCGGACGCACAACAAGGCTCAAGAGTGAGAGCGCACTATGTGCAGTTGAGGCCTAAATTGGTGATTTGCACAGGGGTGGCTTATTTTACAGTAGTTCTGACATTAACGCAAAAAAATAAATACCCACGTGTGACCCCATTTTGGAAACTACACCGCTCACGGAACGTAACAAGGGGTATAGTGAGCCTTAACACCCCACAGGTGTTTGAAATTTTTCTTTAAAGTTGGATTGGAAAATGAAAAAAAAGGGAAAATATGGAAAAAAAAAGACCCCCAAAATTTGCAACCCCTTTTCTTCTGAGTAAAAACATACCCCATACGTGGATGTAAAATGCTCTGCGGGCGAACTACAATGCTCAGAAAAGAATGAGCGCCATTGGCCTTTGGGAAAGAAAATTTGTCCGGAATTGAAAGCCACGTGTGTGTTACGCCGAGCGCTCCGGGTCCCCGCTCCTCCCCGGAGCGCTCGCAGCGTTCTCTCATTCGCAGCGCCCCGGTCAGACCTGCTGACCGGGTGCGCTGCGATATTACTCCCAGCCGGGATGCGATTCGCGATGCGGGACGCGCCCGCTCGTGATGCGCATCTCGGCTCCCGTACCTGACCCATTCCCCGTCTGTGTTGTCCCGGCGCGCGCGGCCCCGCTCCTTAGGGCGAGTGCGCGCCGGGTCTCTGCCATTTAAAGGGCCGCTGCGCCACTTATTGGCGCAGCAGGCCTAATCAGTATTCTCACCTGTGCACTCCCTACTTATACCTCACTTCCCCTGCACTCCCTCGCCGGATCTTGTTGCCATTGTGCCAGTGAAAGCGTTTCCTTGTGTGTTCCTAGCCTGTGTTCCAGACCTCCTGCCGTTGCCCCTGACTACGATCCTTGCTGCCTGCCCTGACCTTCTGCTACGTCCGACCTTGCTCTTGTCTACTCCCTTGTACCGCGCCTATCTTCAGCAGTCAGAGAGGTTGAGCCGTTGCTGGTGGATACGACCTGGTTGCTACCGCCGCTGCAAGACCATCCCGCTTTGCGGCGGGCTCTGGTGAATACCAGTAGCAACTTAGAACCGGTCCACCAACACGGTCCACGCCAATCCCTCTCTGGCACAGAGGATCCACCTCCAGCCAGCCAAATCGTGACAGTGTGTTTACAAAGCCCCCATAGTGCCAGAACAATGGACCCCCACCCACATGTGACCCCATGTTGGAAACTTCACCCCTCACGTAATGTAATAAGGGGTGCAGTGAGCATTTACGCCCCACAGGTGTCTGACAGATTTTTGGAACAGTGGTCTGTAAAAAATGAAAAATTTAATTTTTCATTTGCTCAGCCCACTGTTCTAAAGATCTGTCAAACTCCAGTGGGGTATAAATGCTCACTGCATTTAACGAATTTGACGAAAAGTTGTCAAACACCTGTGGGGTGTTAAGGCTTACTGTTCCCCTTGTTACATTCCTGGAGGGGTGTAGTTTCCAAAATAGTATGCCATGTTTTTTTTTTGTTTTTTTTTTTATTTGCGGTTCTGGCACCATAGGGGCTTCCTAAATGTGACATGCCCCCCAAACACCATTTCAGAATAACTCACTCACCAAAATCCCATTGTCGCTCCTTCCCTTCTGAGCCCTCTAGTGCACCCACAGAGAACTTGACATCCACATATGAGGTATTTCCTTACTCGAGAGAGATTGGGTTACAAATTTTAGGGTGATTTCTCTCCTTTTACCCCTTGAATGAAGATTTTGAATTTTCTCCTTCACTTTGCTGCTATTCCTGTGAAAGGGTTAACACACTTACTGAATGTCATTTTGACTACTTTGAGGGGTGCAGTTTTTATAATGGGGTCATTTATGGGGTATTTCTAATATGAAGGCCCCTCAAATCCATTTCAAAACTGAACTAGTCCATGAACATTTCCGATTTTGAAAATTTTGTGAAAAATGTGAAAATTGCTGCTGAACTTTGAAGCCCTCTGATGTTTTCCAAAATAAAAACATGTCAACTTTATGATGCAAACATAAAGTAGACATATTGTATATGTGACTCAATATGTAATTTATTTGGGACGTCCATTTTCCTTATAAGCAGAGAGCTTCAAAGTAAAAAAAATATGCAAAATTTTATAATTTTTCATAAAATTTTAGAATTTTTCACCAAGAAATGATGAAGTATCGACCAAACTTTACCACTAACATAAAGTGGAATATGTCACAAAAAAAACAATCTCAGAATCAGAATGAATTCTGACTTTGCATCATATCGGGTCGGTCCCGGCGGCCATCAACGGCCGGGACCCGCAGCAAATACAGGACATCACCGATCGCTGTGATGCCCTGTATTAACCCTTCAGACACGGTGATCAAAGCTGACCGCCGCGTCTGAAGTGACAGTGAACATAACCCGGCTGCTCAGTCGGGCTGTTCGGGATCGCCGTGGGGAAATCGTGGCGTCCCAAACAGCTTATAGGACACCGGTAGGGACCTTACCTGCCTCCTCGGTGTCCGATCAGCGAATGACTGCTCCGTGCCTGAGATCCAGGCAGGAGCAGTCAAGCGCCGATAACACTGATCACAGGCGTCTTAATCCACGCCAGTGATCAGCATGAGAGATCAGTGTGTGCAGTGTTATAGGTCCCTATAACACTGCAAAAAAAAAGTTAAAAAGAAGTGTTAATAAAGATTATTTAACCCCTTCCCTAATAAAAGTTTGAATCACCCCCCTTTTCCCATTAAAAAATAAAACAGTGTAAATAAAAATAAACATGTGTGGTATCGCCGCGTGCGTAAATGTCCGAACTATAAAAAATATATCGTTAATTAAACCACACGGTCAATGGCGTACGCGCAAAAAAAAGCTTATTTTTGGTCACTTTTTATACCATTAAAAAATGAATAAAAAGTGACCAAAAAGTCAGATCAAAACAAAAATGGTATCGATAAAAACTTCAGATCACAGCGCAAAAATGAGTCCTCATTCCGCCCTGTACATGGAAAAATAAAAAAAGTTATAGGGGTCAGAAGATGAAATTTTTAAACGTATAAATTTTCCTGCATGTAGTTATGATTTTTTCCTGAAGTACGACAAAATCAAACCTATATAAGTTGGGTATCATTTTAACCGTATGGACCTACATAATAATTATAAGGTGTCATTTTTAGCGAAATATGCACTGCGTAGAAACGGAAGCCCCCAAAAGTTACAAAATGGCGTTTTTTCTTCAATTTTGTCACACAATTATTATCTTTTCCGTTTCAACGTGGATTTTTGGGTAAAATGACCAATGCCACTGCAAAGTAGAATTGGTGACGCAAAAAATAAGCCATAATATGGATTTTTAGGTGGAAAATTTAAAGGGTTATTATATTTAAAAGGTAAGGAGAAAAAAACGAAAATGCAAAAACTGAATAACCCTCAGTCCTTAAGGGGTTAAAGTAACAGTGGTCAGATGTGCAAAAAATCCCAGAGTCCTTAAGGTGAAAATGGGCTGGGGGTTAAGGACGCTGCTTTTTTTTTTACCTTAGTGGCCATGCCCAATTTTTCAAATCTATCTCTTTACGTTTAACTTTGAATTGCTTTTAATAAGCAAAGCAATTCTGAGAATATTTTTTCCAGGACATATTGTAATTTATTTAACTTTTACATTTTTTATTCAACTGCATTGAGTGAGGCCTTATTATTTGCGGGACAAGCTGTACTTTTTATTGGTGGCATTTTTGCAATAAATGCTACCTTTTGATCATTTTTATTCCATGCTTGTAAGGTTACAATCACATTGAGGAATCTCCACTCGGAAATACCAGTGCAGCAGTCTCTTATTTTCTTCAATAAAATTCTGCTGCATTGTGCACACTGCAGAAATTTCAATTCAGGACTCTGCCAAAAGAAAGATCATGTTCATTCTTTTGGTGGAATCGGACTAGCACCTTCTGTGCGCTCTCAGTGAAAAAAAGTCAATGATAAAATCTGCAGCAGAAAATCTTCTGCAAAATACGCACATGTAAACCTACCCTTAGGT
This sequence comes from Hyla sarda, assembly GCF_029499605.1. Taxonomy (NCBI): domain Eukaryota; kingdom Metazoa; phylum Chordata; class Amphibia; order Anura; family Hylidae; genus Hyla; species Hyla sarda. Next base: position 211,136,838 of record NC_079189.1, read on the forward strand.
GCAGCAGAAAATATGCAGCATATTTTGCCATGAACAGACACACAAGGCTTCCCCACTGCAGCCATGTGTGTACAGTGAAGTTTGGAGGTGGGGCTGCGCATCACAGTCATGCCACAGCGATGTGACGCTACATGTGGCTCTACCCTTAATCTGTATGTACCTAAGGCCGTTTTCAGACAACCATAACACACTGACCATATGCAAGGCATCTGGACCCGTATTGCCTTACTGTTACCTTCTTTTACCTCTTCATACAGCACAGTGTTGGTAAAGATAATCATTTCATTCCCAATTTTGAGTAAAGTGAAAGATACTACACATTATTTTTTGAAAAGCTACTGTATGCAGAAGATCATAATTAGAGATGAGCGAATTTACAGTAAATTCGATTCGTCACGAACTTCTCGGCTCGGCAGTTGATGCCTTATCCTGCATAAATGAGTTCAGCTTTCAGGTGCTCCTGTGGGCTGGAAAAGGTGGATACAGTCCTAGGAGACTCTTTCCTAGGACTGTATCCACCTTTTCCAGCCCACTGGAGCACCTGAAAGCTGAACTAATTTATGCAGGATAAGTCATCAACTGCCGAGCTGAGAAGTTCGTGACGAATCTAATTTACTGTAAATTCACTCATCTTTAATCATAATCTCTGTGTGTGGTGATACAGTACACCAATAGATTATAATGCGTTGTTAGTTCATGATAAATTCCCGCTACAATATGTATTGTACTCAGATTGAACTAGGTTCTGCATTCTAAATTAAAACAGGCTCAGCTGTTTTCCATGTTGGTGTAAATCATACATCACTAAATTGCATACCTTGTCTTCATAATTTCACATTATGTCAATAATTCTTCTCATCTAAGAACCTTAAAACTGCATGGTAAGCTTTTGGACGACATTATATTGTGCCTCAAAGACATATCTATTGACCAATGTCAGATTAAACACATAACTATCATAAGTAGAAGATATTTATACTAAACATTTTTTTTCTCAGTGTTCAATTTACGGAGCTGTTAATCTTGTTGTTCAAGCTATTAAGTTATTAGGGATCTACCAAAGTAGTCTCGCAAAGCACCACTTGGTGGCAGTAAGGTGCCGTTATGAACATTATTGAGCCATTCATTATATTAACCTTTTCAATGGTGAAAATATCCCTTATTTATAATTCTTTTATATAAACAAAGAGATCAAAAGTGGAAATCACATCACGGTCAAGAAGTATAGAGCAACATGTGAAAATAAGAATTAAAACTAGTAAATATGTGGCACAAGGATAGGTGGAGTAGGCACGGCAACTAAAGGTTGTGGTCCTTTTAGTTGGTACACGTGGTGGTATGTCTGTCCATGTGCCCAGGGTAGTTTGTGTGCAATATTAGAAGATCAGACAAACTTGTAACTTGTAAACAAAATTAACTTTACTGAAATTCACTGTGCAGATACCAGATAAGTTCACTTTAGCACAGGGTTGCAAAGTTACAGTTCTTTAAAGTTGTTAGGATTCGGCTAGCTGGATATGGATCATCTGTGTAAGCGAGGGATTGGCGTGGACCGTGTCGGTGGACCGGTTCTAGGGTTGCTACTGTTTTTCACCAGAGCCCGCCGCAAAGCGGGATGGTCTTGCTGCGGCGGTAGCAACCAGGTCGTATCCACCAGCAACGGCTCAACCTCGCTGACTGCTGAGAAGGCGTGGGACAGAAGGACTAGGCAGAGGCAAGGTCAGACGTAGCAGAAGGTTGGGGCAGGCGGCAAGATTCATAGTCAATGAGGATAGCAGAAGATCTGGCACACAGGCTTTGGACAACACTAAATGCTTTCTCTGGCACAAGGCAACAAGATCCGGCAAGGAAGGGAAGGGGAAGTGAGGTTATATGGACAGGGAGCAGGTGGAAGCTAATTTAGACTGATTGGGCCAGGCACCAATCACTGGTGCACTGGCCCTTTAAATCTTAGAGAGCTGGCGCGCGCGCGCCCTAGAGAGCGGAGCCGCGCGCCAGAACATGACAGCCGGTAAGTGGCTTGGGATGCGATTCGCGAGCGGGCACGTCCCGCTATGCGAATCGCATCCCCATCGCGAATGTCAGTGCAGCGCTCCCGGTCAGCGCGTCTGACCGGGGCGCTGCAGAGAGGAGAACGCCGCGAGCGCTCCGGGGAGGAGCAGGGACCCGGAGCGCTCTGCGTAACAGTACCCCCCCCCCCCTTGGGTCTCCCCCTCTTTTTATCTCCTTGTCCCTTCAAAAGAGACGAGAACATGGGGGACGCCTCTTTAGTCTCCTTCCGGAAAAAGAAGTCCTGGGTAGCTACATCAGCGGCTGGTAGTCCAGAAGAAGTGGGAATGGGGAGGGGGGGCAGAGGGTGAAGCTTGTCACGGGGCAGAGTGTCACCAGGAAGGGGGCTATGAGGAGGTACGGCACAGTCCTGATAGGCCTTGGGGAGACCAGGCACAGGAGGAGACACTGAGGCCCGACAGACGGGACTGGGAGAAGACGTGAGGCATTTCTAGCGGCAACAGAACCCCAATTCTTGATCTCCCGGTGGTCCAGTCAAGGGTGGGAGAATGATGCTGGAGCCATGGCAGACCGAGGAGGACTTCAGAGGTGCAGTTGGGCAGGACGAAAAATTTTCTCGTGATGCAGTCCAATGCTCATAAGCAAGGGCTCTGTTCGGTAACGCACAGTGCAGTCCAACTTCACTCCGTTGACCGAAGAAATGTAGAGCGGCTTGACGAGACGGGTCACCGGGATGCAGAACCTATTCACCAAAGAGGCCAGAATAAAATTTCCAGAAGAACCAGAGTCCAAGAAGGCCACGGCTGAGAAGGAGGAGTTGGCAGAAGGAGAAATCCGCACGGGCACAGTGAGACGTGGAGAAGCAGACTTCGTACCAAGAGACGCCACACCCACGTGAGCTGGGTGTGTGCGTGCGTTTCCTAGACGTGGAGGACGAATAGGGCAATCCACCAAGAAATGTTCGGTACTAGCGCAGTACAGACATAGATTTTTATCCCTATGGCGAGTCCTCTCTTCATGGGTCAGGCGAGACCGATCCACTTGCATAGCCTCCTCGGCGGGAGGCACAGGGGTAGATTGCAAAGGATACTGTGGGAGAGGTGCCCAGAGCGGTGTGGCCCAAGACAAGGCCTTTCCAGACAGAAGACTCACTACGAACGCCACCTTAGACCGTTCTGTAGGAAATTGGTCCGACAACATCTCCATATGTAGGGAACATTGAGACAGGAAGCCACGGCAGAGTCTAGAGTCCCCATCAAATTTGTCCGGCAGGGACAAGCGGAGGCTAGGAGCGGCCACTCGCTGCGGAGGAGGTGCAGGAGCTGGCGGAAGAGATGGTTGCTGCTGTAGCAGTGGCAGAAGTTGCTGTAACATGGCGGTCAACTGCAACAGCTGCTGTCCTTGTTGGGCAATTTGCTGCGATTGCTGGGCGACCACCGTGGGTAGATCAGCGAGACTTGGCAGCGGCACCTCAGCGGGATCCATGGCCGGATCTACTGTTAGGATTAGGCTAGCTGGATGTGGATCCTCTGTGTCAGCGAGGGATTGGCATGGACCGTGTCGGTGGACCGGTTCTAGGGTTGCTACTGGTTTTCCCCAGAGCCCGCCGCAAAGCGGGATGGTCTTGCTGCGGCGGTAGCAACCAGGTCGTATCCACCGGCAACGGCTCAACCTCGCTGACTGCTGAGAAGGCGTGGGACAAAAGGACTAGGCAGAGGCAAAGTCAGACGTAGCAGAAGGTCGGGGCAGGTGGCAAGGTTCGTAGTCAATGAGGATAGCAGAAGATCTGGGACACAGGCTTTGGACAACACTAACGCTTTCTCTGGCACAAGGCAACAAGATCCGGCAAGGAAGGGAAGGGGAAGTGAGGTTATATGGACAGGGAGCAGGTGGAAGCTAATTTAGACTGATTGGGCCAGGCACCAATCACTGGTGCACTGGCCCTTTAAAACTTAGAGAGCTGGCGCGCGCGCGCCCTAGAGAGCGGAGCCGCGCGCCAGAACATGACAGCTGGGGACCGGGACGGGTAAGTGGCTTGGGATGCGATTCGCGAGCGGGCGCGTCCCGCTATGCGAATCGCATCCCCATCGCGGATGTCAGTGCAGCGCTCCCGAAGCGCTCGGCGTAACAAAAGTGGAAGTGTGGAAATATGGTCACAGTCGCCTTTAGAGGCATTGAAAGCAGCTATACCGACTAAAAAATCCGTAAGTATGCTTCTTGCAATTTTTGTGTAAAATAAAGAGGATACCCAGCACTCACCAGTAATGCACAGTGAAGATTTATTATGCTATAGTGTAATACAAGGACGCATTTCTGCGTGGGAGCCTTCCTCAGCTGTCTGCCTGTCCTTGTACTACACTATGGCATAAGAAATCTTCACTGTGCATTACTGATGAGTGCTGGGTATCATCTTTCTTCTATCTGTGGCTTTACCCTACCGCGGGCACCACCCCAGATTCCACGGAAGTGCCGACATATCCCTATATTGAAATTTTTATGTAAAAACACAGTCCAATTAAGTTAAACTCTGCTGCCTAGGGCCTGCACAGCTTGCAAATACTTGCAGACTACTCAGTAAAAACCACTATACAAATACCAACAATGCCAATTATACCAGTATACAGTATACTGGGGAACCAGAAACACACATTATTATCACACAGTATCTGACTAATGCACCATACTATTAAAGAAAAAAACACTGTTCACAGACCAAAATGTCCCCATACTGTGCCTATATAGAGGTAGATACAAGCTGTACACAGAATCTATATAGCATATAACTGACTTTGGTGACTCACAGGTGACATTCTCTCTGATTGGAGTCTTCCTCTTTCCTTTTCTTCTTCATCCTGCTCAGATTTTTCAGCATGTATAGGACAAACATCTTAGGCTCTGTGTTTTTCCAGCACCCTTCTCACCTTCTGTAATATTGCCCTCCTTGGTGTCCCACAGAGTAAAAGTTGATAAGCTAGTAGTAGATCCCTCATTAAGTAGCTATATCTTCCACAGTAGAGAGGATTCTCGTTTCCCGTTAGGTAGGTATGTCCCACAGTAGGCAGAAAGTTTACCCCCCAGTTGGTAAATACAGAGGCATAGCTTGTAGTTTCTGGGCGCCCATGCAAAATCTGCAACTGGGCCCCATATGCCAATTATATTACTGGTCTCTAATGGGGCAGATGTGCTTTGGGGCCCTCTTAGGCACCAGGGCCCCAATGCAACTTCTACCTCTATAGCTATGCCCCTGGGTAAGTATGTCCTTAGGTTAGGACCCCCCCCCCCCCCCCCGTAGGTAAATATTTTCTTAGGCAGGAAGTCCCCCCCCCCCAGTAGGTAAGCATGTCCTTAGGTAGGTATACTCCCTCAGTAGCCTGGTATGTCCTAAGGTAAACAATTCCCCTTTCTGCCAGAATAAAACATACAAGAAAAACATACACACCACATCCTTACTTTTCCACTGTGCAGGCGCTAATGAGTGACATGATCTGTGACTCTGCCCTTCGTCAGGGCAGGGGTCATGTTATACTCTCACTGTAGGCTGCAGGCAGGCCCTACACTGACAGCTTTCACCTATATGTTCTTGTGTGTATACAGTTGAAAGCGACACTTCTCTGTGGCCTGGATTACCTATTAGTGTGTTGCTACAGTACATTTTAATGGAGGAGGTAGCCAAGAATGCGCTCATTATATTCCACCCCACTCATCCCCCTTCTAACATTAGGTGGCGCTTGAGCTGTAATACCACATACAACCAGTAAACAAAGGGGACACTGTTGTTGGATCTTTTTGTAGTTTTGAACAACATTTTAATAAATGATTGAGGCACTAAGAGAATGAAGAACTGAATTAAGGATACAGAAGTATTCTGGTTGGAGTTGGTGTGCGGGCTCTGGTGTGTCCTTCATATAAGGATACACTGGCGAATGTCTCAATTTTAACATCAGTGTTGAGGGATAGCCAATGTCATTTTGTACATCTACCACAGTAGTGCACCCATATTCCTGTATTATATTCTAATTGTTACACATCCACACCGTTTATCTGTTGTAGGATTCTATTGTGGCACTTGTAGTCCGCTGCAGGCATCCTCCATTGTATGCATTTTTATGCTGGGGATCGCCCCTAGCAACGGACTAGAAGGGCAGGATCTGCTCCCCCAGTATAAATGCACAACCGCATTTGGGGTTGAGCACCTCCAGCCATTTGAGACCACGTTTTTTTTGTTGTTTGTTTAAATTTTATACTTGGAGGTGTGTAAACTCCATATGTAATGCGCCTTGAATATCTTCTAGGCAGCATTAAGGTAGCACCTGTGAGGCCAGGCACCCATAATAGCCAACTCAGGTGGGGCTTGCAGCTTGCCTCCCTCCTCCCATTGTATGTGTGCTCAGTCACGCTGGAGGGTACCTGGGAGGAAGTTGTGAGTCAACCGAATGCTGCCGTAATTGCCCACTGGCCCCTGTTTTGCTTATCAAGCACAGGTAGGATTAGCGTTAGGTCTCGCACCAATTTGAGAAACCTTGGCGTTGGTGTGCGGGCTCTGGTGTGTCCTTCATATAAGGATACACTGGCGAATGTCTCAATTTTAACATGAGTGTTGAGGGATAGCCAATGTCATTGTGTACATCTACCACAGTAGTGCACCCATATTCCTGTATTGGTTGGAGTGTTTGTCAGATTTTCAGATATATTGGGCATTCCAAATCTGATGGTACTTTAGAATGTAGAGATGGGAGGGTGTATACTATATTGTAAGAACAAATATTGTAATGGAGTGTAGGAGTTGGATTAGTCCAGGTTATAATGGGCAGAACAAGGATGGACTTCATTTTGGATGAGCGCCAGGAAAGCAAAGCTTCCTGTTTTTGTGTTAGGGACACCCTACATAAGAATCCTGGGAGCACTTTTATTGTTGGTCAAGGTTATCTACATGAGCCAGGTGTGACCAAGATGTGGTACCCCCAGGAAGGATAGGAGTAATAGTGCAGGACCATCTGGGAGTAGTAGTACAATATAGAGAGAAAAGGTAGCTCTAACCACAAAAGACAAGTTGATAAAGCTTAGTTATGCCAGATGAGTACTGATGTATAAGGTCGCGTATCCTATGCGACCTGAAAATAATATTCAAAGTGAGAAGAGAAACACTTTCCTCAAATCTGGTCTTTTGTATACTCTGAAAAAATGGTGAGAGAGCGTATATAAAGAATTGTGTATATCCACAGTTGGTACTGAATTAGAAACAATATGTATTATATTAAAACATACATATATTTATTGATGTAATTGTCTATGGCAACTGCCTGCAGGGCCCTTGCAACAGTGTCAATAGATACAAACAATGTAAAATTAATAAAATAATATATACAAATTATTGTAAAAATAATTATGCAGATAAGTTAAGAAAGTACATATTTTGCAATCCAAAGGATAGGCAGCGATTTCAAATGCAATATTGCACAATTTATAATCCAGTGGGTAAAGTTCCGTATAGCTTAGGGAGATTCAAAAAGTCTTATGTAATGAACAAAGTTTGGAGTTGCAGGACAGTGTTGGCTTACCTGTCCTGGCAGGATCCCACGGCGCTCTCACTACTTACCCACAGCGGCTTCCGACGCCTAGTCATTTCTTGGGATGGCGAACAGTGCGCCGGTGAGCCAGGGGAGGGAGAGGTCTGCTTGTCGGCGTGGTGATGCGAAGTTCTATGCGCTATGCCGGCATGGTTTCACTTTCATTTTAGACGCGGCGTTCAACTTTGAATGCAGCGTCTAAAGGGTTAATAGCGCACGGCAGCGCGATCAATGCTGCGCGCTATTAGCCACGGGTCCCAGCCGTTGTTAGAGGCCGGGCCCGACCCGCAATGACGTTTTAGATCGGGAGCGGACTCAGGGCGTACAGGTACACCCTGGGTCCTTAACAGGTTAAAGGAGTACTCCGTTAGAAAACTTTTTTTTTTTTAATCAACTGGTGCCAGAAAGTTAAACATATTTGTAAATTGCTTCTATTAAAAAATCTTTATCCTTCCAGTACTCATTAGCGATGTATATTACGGAAAAAGTTCTTTTGTTTTTAGATTTCTTTCTTTTTCTGTTCACAGTGCTCTCTGCTGACACCTCTGTTTGTATCAGGAACTGTCCAGAACAGCATAGGTTTGCTATGGGGATTTGCTCCTGTTCTGGACAGTTCCTGATGCCGACAGAGGTGTCAGCAGAGAGCACTGTGGACAGAAAAAAAAATACAAAAAGTAACTTTCTCTGTAGTAAATAGCAGATAATAAGTACTGGAAGGGTAAAGATTTTTTAATAGAAGTAATTTACAAATCTGTTTAACTTTCTAGCACCAGTTGATTAAAAAAACAAAACAGTTTTTCACTGGAGTACCACTTTAACCCCTTAAGGACCAAGGGCGTACAGGTACGCCTTTGCTCCCTGGTACTTAAGGACCAAGGGCGTACCTGTACGCCCGTGGGAATTTCGGTCCCCGCCGCGCGCCGGGCGGGGATCGCGCCGGGGTGACTGCTGATATCTATCAGCAGGCACCCCGCGCAAATGCCCAGGGGGGTCATTAGACCCCCTCATGTCGGCGATCGGCGCAAATCGCAAGTGAATTCACACTTGCGATTTGCGCCGATTCCGGGTCATACGGGTCTATGGTGACCCGGTGACCCGGAATAGAAGGGGGATCGCGGGTGTCCTAGACACCCACAATCCCCCTGTAGCTACAGGAGTGAGGTGGCAGGGTTGCCACCCCTCCTATCTCTGCTATTGGTGGTCTAGACGCGACCACCAATAGCAGATCGGGGGCGGAGGGGTTTACTTTCGGTTTCCCCGTCCTGCCCACCCACAATAGGCGGGGCAGGATGGGGAAACCGACAGGGACCGGCGCCGAAGATCCACTTACCCATCGGCGACGGCAGCGGGCGACGATCAGCGGCGGCAGCGGGCGATGATCGGCGTAAGAAGAGGACCGCGACGCAGCTTCCTGGATCCAACGGAAGCCGGTGAGTTACTTAGCAACATCTGGAGGGCTACAGTTTGAGACCACTATAGTGGTCTCTAAACTGTAACCCTCCAGATGTTGCAAAACTACAACTCCCAGCATGCCCAGAGAGCTGTTTAGGCTCTGTTTAGGTTTTGCAACAGCTGGAGGTCTACAGTTTGAGACCACTGCAAAGTGATCTCTATACTGTACACCTCCAGATCTTGCAAAACCACAACTCCCAGCATGCCCAGACAGCAGTTTGCTGTCTGGGCATGCTGAGAGTTGTAGTTTTGCAACATCTGGAGGTCCACAGTTTGGAGACCACTGTGCAGTGGTCTCTAAACTATAGCTCTCCAGATGTTGCAAAACTGCAACTCCCAGCAAGCCTAAACAGCAAACAGCTGTCTCTGCATGCTGGGAGTTGTAGTTGCGATCCCTCCAGCTGTTGCATAACTACATCTCCCAGCATGCCTTTCGGCAATCAGTACATGCTGGTAGTTGAAGTTTTGCAACAGCTGGAGGCACACTGGTTGGAAAATACTGAGTTAGGTAACAGAACCTAACTGAAGGTTTTCCAACCAGTGTGCCTCCAGCTGTTGCAAAAGTACAACTCCCAGTATGCACGGTCTGTCAGTACATGCTGGGAGTTGTAGTTTTGAAACACCTGGAGGTTTGCCCCCCCCTCCCCCCCATGTGAACGTACAGGGTACTTTCACACTGGCGGGTTTACAGTAAGTTTTCTGCTTCAAGTTTGGGCTGTGGCAAATTTTTCACCGCAGCGCAAACTCCTAGCGGTAAATTCACTGTAAACCCACCAGTGTGAACATACCCTAAAAACACTACACTACACTTACACATAATAAAGAGTAAAACACTACATATACACCCCCTTACACTGTCCCCCTAATAAAAAAAAAAAACGTATTGTACGGCAGTGTTTCCAAAACAGAGCCTCCAGCTGTTGCAAAACAACAACTCCCAGCATTTCCGGACAACCACTAACTGTTCAGGCATGCTGGGAGTTTAGCAACAGCTGAAGGCACCCTGTTTGGGAATCACTGGCGTAGAATACCCCTATGTCCGCCCCTGTGCAATCCCTAATTTAGTCCTCAAATGCACATGGCGCTCTCTCACTTCAGAGCCCTGTCGTATTTCAAGGAAACAGTTTAGTGCCACATCTGGGGTATCGCCGTACTCGGGAGAAATTGCACTACAAATTTTGGGGGGCTTTTTCTCCTTTTACCCCTTATGAAAAGGAAAAGTTGGTGTCTACACCAGCCTGTTAGTGTAAAAAATACTTTTTTTTTTACACTAACATGCTGGTGTTGTCCTTTACTTTTTATTTTCACGGGAGGTAAAAGGAAAAAAAGACCCCCAAAATTTGTAACGCAATTTCTCCTGACTACGGAGATACCCCAGATGTGGACGTAAAATGCTCTGCCGACGCACAACAAGGCTCAGGAGTGAGAGCGCACTATGTACATTTGAGGCCTAAATTGGTGATTTGCACAGAGGTGGCTGATTTTACAGCGGTTCTGACATAAACACAAAACAATAAATACCCACATGTGACCCCATTTTGGAAACGACACCCCTCACGGAGCGTAACAAGGGGTATAGTGCGCCTTAACACCCCACAGGTGTTTGACAAATTTTCATTAAAGTTGGATGGGAAAATGAAAAAAAAAATTAGTTTTCACTAAAATGCTGGTGTCACCCTAAATTTTCCATTTTCACAAGGGAAAATAAAAAAAGCCCCCCAAAATTTGTAACCCAATTTCTTCTGAGTAAGAGCATACCCCATATGTGGATGTAAAGTGCTCTATGGGTGCACTACAATGCTCAGAAGAGAAGGAGCGCCATTGGGATTTTGAAGAGAAAATTTGTCCGGAATTGAAGGCCACTTGTGTTTACAAAGCCCCCATGGTACCAGAACAATGGACCCCCCCCATATGTGACCCCATTTTGGAAACTACAGCCCTCATGTAATGTAATAAGGGGTACAGTGAGCATTTACGCCCCACAGGTGTCTGACAGATTTTTGGAACAGTGATCCGTGAAAATGAAAAATTTAATTTTCCATTTGCACAGCCCACTGTTCCAAAGATCTGTCAAACGCCAGTGGGGTGTAAATGCTCACTGCACCCCTTATTAAATTCTGTGAGGGGTGTAGTTTCCAAAATGGGGTCACATGTGGGGGGGGGGGTCCACTGTTCTGGCACCACTGGGGGCTTTGTAAATGCACATGGCCCCTGACTACCATTCCAAACAAATTCTCTTCCCAAAAGCTCAATGGTGCTCCTCCTATTCTGAGCATTGTAGTTCGCCCGTAGTGCACTTCAGGTCCACTTATGGGGTACCTCCATACTCAAGAGAGATGGGGTTACAAATTTTGGGGGGTATTTTCTGCTATTAACCCTTGAAAAAATGTGAAATTTGGGGGGAAACACACATTTTTGTGAAAAAAATATATATATTTTTTTACATATGCAAAAGTCGTGAAACACGTGTGAGGTATTAAGGCTCACTTTATTCCTTGTTACGTTCCTCAAGGGGTCTAGTTTCCAAAATGGTATGCCATGTGTTTTTTTTTTTTTTTTTGCTGTTCTGGCACCATAGGGGCTTCCTAAATGCGACATGCCCCCCGAGCAAAATTTGCTCTCAAAGTCAAATATCACTCCTTCTCTTCGGAGCATTGTAGTTCGCCCGTAATGCACTACATGCCAACTTATGGGGTGCCTCCATACTCAGAAGAGATGAGGTTACAAATTTTGGGGGGTATTTTCTGCTATTAACCCTTGCAAAAATGTGAAATTTGGGGGGAAACACACATTTTAGTGAAAAATGTTTTATTTTTTTTTACATATGCAAAAGTCGTGAAACACCTGTGGGGTATTAAGGCTCACCTTATTCCTTGTTACGTTCCCCAAGGGATCTAGTTTCCAAAATGGTATGCCATGTTGGTTATTTTTGCTGTTCTGGCACCATAGGGGCTTCCTAAATGCAACATGCCCCCCAAAAACCATTTCTGAAAAACGTATTCTCCAAAATCCCCTTGTTGCTCCTTCTTTTCTGAGCCCTCTACTGCGCCCGCCGAACACTTTACATAGACATATGAGGTATGTGCTTACTCAAGAGAAATTGGGATACAAATATAAGTATACATTTTCTCCTTTTACCCCTTGTAAAAATTCAAAAATTGGGTTTACAAGAACATGCGAGTGTAAAAAATAAAGATTGTGAATTTTCTCCTTCACTTTGCTGCTATTCCTGTGAAACACCTAAAGGGTTAAAACACTTACTGATTGTCATTTTGAATACTTTGGGGGGTGTAGTTTTTATAATGGGGTCATTTGTGGGGTATTTCTAATGGGAAGACCCTTCAAATCCACTTCAAACCTGGACTGGTCTCTGAAAAAAAGCGAGGTTCAAAATTTTGTGGAAAATTGCTGCTGAACTTTGAAGCCCTCTGGTGTCTTCCAAAAGTAAAAACACGTCAATTTTATGATGCAAACATAAAGTAGACATATTGGAAATGTGAATAAAAGAAATTTTATTTTGAATATCCATTTTCCTTACAAGCAGAAAGCTTCAAAGTTAGAAAAATGCTAAATTTTCTAATTTTTCATCAAATTTTGAGATTTTTCACCAAGAAAGGATGCAAGTTACCACAACATTTTACCACTATGTTAAAGTAGAGTATGTCACGAAAAAACAATCTCGGAATCAGATTGATAACTAAAAGCATTCCAGAGTTATTAGTGTTTAAAGTGACAGTGGTCAGATGTGCAAAAAACGCTCTGGTCCTAAGGTGTAAAATGGCCTGGTCCTTAAGGGGTTAAGGACCAAGGACGTACCGGTACGTCCTTGGTCCTGCTCTCCTGATATAACGCAGGGTTACACAGTAACCCCGCGTCATATCACGGCGGGCCCGGCGTCATAGTGAAGCCGGGACACGCCTCTAATAGCGTGCAGCGCCGATCGCGGCGCCGCGCGCTATTAACCCTTTAGCCGCGCGCTCAGAGCTGAGCCGCGCAGCTGAAAGTAAAAGTTACCGGCTAGCTCAGTCGGGCTGTTCGGGATAGCCGCGGCTAATCGCGGCATCCCGAACAGCTGACAGGACAGCGGGAGGGCCCCTACCTGCCTCCTCGCTGTCCGATCGCCGAATGACTGCTCAGTGCCTGAGATCCAGGCCTGAGCAGTCATGCGGCAGAATCGTTGATCACTGGTTTCTTATGAGAAACCAGTGATCAATGATGAAGATCAGTGTGTGCAGTGTTATAGGTCCCTATGGGACCTATAACACTGCAAAAAAAAAGTGAAAAAAAAAGTGAATGAATATCATTTAACTCCTCCCCTATCACTGCGTGCGGAAATGTCCGAACTATAAAAATATATCATTAATTAAACCGCTCGGTCAATGGCGTGCGCGCAAAAAAATTCAAAAGTCCAAAATAGTGCATTTTTGGTCACTTTTTATATCATTTAAAAATGAATAAAAAGCGATCAATAAGTCCTATCAATGCAAAAATGGTACCGTTAAAAACGGCACAAAAAATGAGCCCTCATACCGCCCCATACACGGAAAAATAAAAAAGTTATAGGGGTCAGAAGATGACAATTTTAAACGTATTAATTTTACTGCATGTAGTTATGATTTTTTCCAGAAGTACGACAAAATCAAACCTATATAAGTAGGGTATCATTTTAATCGTATGGACCTACAGAATAAAGATAAGGTGTCATTTTTACCGAAAAATTTACTACGTAGAAACGGAAGCCTCAAAAGTTACAAAACGGCGTTTTTTTTTTTCAATTTTGTCGCACAATAATTTTTTTCCGTTTCACCGTAGATTTTTGGGCAAAATGACTGATGTCATTACAAAGTAGAATTGGTGGCGCAAAAAATAAGCCATCATATGGATTTTTAGGTGCAAAATTGAAAGAGTTACGAGCAAAAAACGAAAATGCAAAAACGGAAAACCCCCCGGTCCTTAAGGGGTTAATGTCTTCGAATGAGAAATAGGAACATGGAATCATATGGCAGCATTGAGCTGACGTACAGTAATCTGGCAATTTTACCATTTGTGCATGATTAAATACTGTTACGTAGTCTTGGGCATCAGAGTTTTTTTTTTTTCTTCCCATACCTAACATTTGACACATATCAACTTTAAAAACAGATACATGATTGACAGGGTCCAACTGAAGTACAGAATGCCCAGTTTACTGTTCCCCCCACAAAGTTGTCTGTACATATGCAGTTGCACTCCACTGAATTCAATGTGAAATTATCAAAAGGCCAAGGACAAAATGAATGACTGAACCTAAGTTTCTGATGCAGAATGTAATTGTCTTTGGCAAGAATAAAATGCTTCTCATTATAAGTATAAGGCCCGTCTGAAAAATTGACACAATCACTTCTACATTTTTATTCCAATCTTTCCTGCAAACTAAAATGATTTTCTGTACCTATGTGAATATCACAGCAGTGCACCTAACCCGCTGTACACCAAAATAATGCACAATTCCATCTAATTGCAGAACTTTTCCCAGTCTACATTCTTTACAGTGGAAGTTTCAAGCCGAGAAACTCCTTATCTTTAGAGAAAAAAATACAGTAATTGAAAACAAATAACACATGGGGATGATAAATACCTAAAAATTATGAAGTACAGTAATTCCTGAATTATACCGTAGCCACAAATAATTACATTATAAAATAATAGGAACAAAAAAAAGTCCTAAACACGACCAGAATTACAAAATACAAACAAAATGTGGTGCCACAAAAGCAACAAAAGGCCGTGTTTAAATAAGCCTAAAATGTAACTGTAAACAAATATTTCAATAATAATGAACAATAGCGACATTTAACTAGATAAGAATGAAAAACCAAATGCTGTTCTGTACTTCTATAAGGTCGGACTGGCTCATCAATGTATCAGGAATTCTTTTAGGGGCCTAAAAGATCTAACCCTACAATTACCCCCAAATGTCCAGCAGGAGACAACCCCATAATGAAGTTATTCTGCCTCTTGTAGACTGTGCTCCCCGTTTTCCGTGGGCCTTGTAGCTGCTATTGCTGTGTTGGCCCTGTCACTTTCACTTCAATGGGGAAAATGTTGTTAGAACTGATATGGGGCATGGTTGCTGGCATTTTTATTGGACGCTTACTGTCACTGACAAGTGCAATATCTTTTTGCTTCTGTAGGGGTTCATGTATTTGATCCAAATCCCAACATCTTGCTGTTTAAGATGAGTTCGAAAATACATAGAATTTCAGTTGTTTCGTAGCCATTCAGTTGTTTTCTTTTGTCTGTTTGTATTCCATGTATGAGACTCTCCTAGAATTGAAAGGACGCTGTTGACTAGATGACACAGATCAATAAAAAAATGGAAAAGAACTGTGTGGAGGCAAAAATCGGGAAAAAGGGTTGAAAAATTACGGCTGCAGCAAGCAATTCTTTTAATAATTGATTAGTTGCTGATTATTTCATCGATTAATCAGAAGAAAAAAAAAAACGCCCCAAAAAAGGGTTCAGCTGATTCTACTTGAAAAATGATGTACAATGGCTATATAAAAAGTTTCTAGCATGTGATGTGACCAAACAGCAGCAATTTTGGCCTTTTTGTTACGTTTACACCAGTTGCTGTACAGGATCATTATTAATGATCCTGTACAGAAACCAGCGTAAATTTGATATTGCCCCATGGGTAACTATCTAAACTATTAAAATACAATATTAATGATTTACTAACATTTAAATTTAATAGTTCAGACAGTTAGCCATGTGGCAGTATCAGATATGTAAAACATTTTTTTTTTACTTTTTTGGTACAGCAATAGGAAAAGGGGGAGCTAATTCTTTATTGGGGGAACAGTTTATTTACATGTTTTTTTTTTTACTTTATACATTTCATATAGCACTACTATACACATGGGGGTATGTGCAGACTGCAGAGCATTGCACTCGACCCATGTCTGTAGTACAGACTCTGTAGCACTACAAACACTAGGGTGCAAATGCTCTGCACACCCCCCCCCCCCCCATGTGTATAGCAGTGTACATGTACTACATACACACTGCTTTACCCATGGGGGTATGTGCAGAGCATTGCATCCTAGTGTCTGTACTACAGACACAAGGGTGCAATGCTCTGCACATGCCCCCATGGGTATAGCAGTGTGTATGTATGTATATATACACTGCTATGCACATGGGGGGTATGTGCAGAGCATTGCACCCTATGTCTGTAGATGACACTAGTGTGCAATGCTCTGCAGATACCCCCCGTGTGTGTCAATGTGCAATGCGGCAGTAACAGTGGCAGGGCGCATTAAACAGCAGGAAACTGGCCTACCAGCGGCAGCAGTACGGGTGAGGTCCTCCAGGCCAGGCTGAGGCTCCATAAAATGGAGGCACAATGTAAAGAACGTCCACAAGCGCCGGGGGAGGGGAGGAGAGAAGCAAGCGTGATTGGTGAGCAGTGGGTCAGCGGAGGGTGGGACAGGGACTTGATCAGAGGCTGCGGCGGTGTGGCCTAGCATCTGACCTCGCGCCTGCAGCAGCCTTATGACCGCCAGCGCCTGCAGCAGCATTATGACCCCTGGCGCCCACAGCAGCCTTATGACCGCCGGCGCTCAGACAACAAATCGGACGATTATTCAATAACGGGATTCGTTGACAGCGAATCCAGGTATCGAATTTCATTGATTTTATTGAATAATCGTTGCAGCCCTAAGAGAGATATTCTTAATGAAATCCTGATTCAGAGTAGTCTGGACTTCAGACTAGGCCGTAGGTTCACCTACCAACAAGACAGTGACCGTAAAAACACACAGTCAAGACAACACAGGAGTGTCTTTAGGAAAACTCAGACAAAGCCCCGACTTTACCAAATCAAACATCTCTGTAGAGACCTGAAAATGGCTTCTACAGATGTTCCCCACCCAACCTGACAGAACTTGAGAGGATCTGTAGAGAAGTTGTGTAAACCTTGTAGCATCAAACCCAAGAAGCCTGGAGGCTAAATACCTATGCTAATGCAATATTTTAGGTTTTCCTTTTCAATAAATTAGCAAAGATTTCTAACATTCACATTGTCATTAAAGGGGTATTAAGTTTTTTTTTTTTTTTTTTTTTTTTTAGCACAAGGTCTGAAAGGGTCTGAAATCTTTCCGAATGCATTATATGCTGAGAGTGTTTTGTGTGTGGTCATAGTCCACAAACTCCGCTGTCTGGAATTTAATTATAGTGCGAGATGCAATATACAGCCTCAGTAAATACCGCATTTCAATCAACTTTCCTATTATTGTTCCATTTAACATACAGTATGGCAAATGTTATGCATAGCTTATGGGGGGGGGAATGTGAAATTAGAAATTTAAAAATATTTGGTGTTAAGAACAAATATTCTGAACTCAATGAAACCAGAAAACTATAAAACTGATTCAAATGATCTCCCGGCTTCTCTGCGTGGCATCAAGGACGTCACCTTTCATTTCCTGTAACCGCCGCTAGTCAGAGTTCGGAGTGCGGCGACTACAGGAAATGAAAAGTGACGTCTCTGATGCCGCGCAGAGAAGTCGGGAGAGGACGTTGCTCATCTGCTTCACTGACCACAGCCCGCAAGACCCCCTGCCTGCTGAAGCGCAGCCAGGTAAGGAAAAAAAAACTATGAAAAGCAGGGGAAAAGGGGGAATGATGAGGGAGGGGGAGGTAAGAAAAATTAAAAGCAGAGCGGGGAGGAGCCGCCACTGGTCACTAATTTAAAGTGTCTGCGGCCGTGCTGCTAATACTTAACAATTTAAATCAGTGACCAGAAGATTTATCGGCGTATAACATGCAGGCAGGCTTTTTGCCTTAAATTTAAGTTTTAAAAGTGCGTGTTATACGCCGATAAATAGAGTATTTACTAAGGTTTCCACAGAAAATGTGGTGGATTTCAGCTGAGAAAACCCTACAGATCAGAGCATGTGTAAAAAAAGAAAAATGTAGGGAAACCTTAGTAAGTACAGTGGGAAAAAAATTGTAGGGAATTAAAAACCCACAAAGAAACCTATGTTCCACTATTAGTAAATTAGGGCCATTTTCTTTACTAACCCCACTGCTGTCCACATCACTGACCTCCGGCCCCAATTTGCAGCACTGGAGTTGGCAAGAGAAATTGCTTTTCCAAACGATGAAAACACCCCACCACCCCTATCCACTTGAGAAAAGCACGCTTGGGTATTGTATTAAAAATTACATGTACCAGAATGCCGAGAATAATAAATAATACCAGAAAAGTTCTGTATAACATGTTACTGTGCATTTCCATGGAACTTCTCACCTCTGCATACCCTGTTATCCCCCTACTTGCCCAATGGTGCTCAGCAGTCATTGAGAGATATTTTGTACAGCTGACTACACTGTTCCCAATATTGTCCCACAACAACACACAGTTCTAACCATCAGAAACAGAAACCTGTTAGGTGGTGCTGCTTGCAGAAAGTCCAGTAAACAAATAGTGCAGTAGGAAGAAGTACGGAGCACTCACCATGAAGAGCTTCAGCCTTTCTGATCTCACACCCTTATGCTCCTGTTACATTGTATCCTTTGATATGGAATTAAAGTTGCTACAATTGAGTCCTGCATGGTGAGTTCTCTGTACTTCTTTCTGTTGGACTATTTGTTAAATATAGGGGTTGCAGTTGCACCTTGGCCCTGGTCAGTGGCGTAGCTATAGAGGTCGCAAAGGTCGGGCCCCCAGGAACAGGCCGAGGTCCCGTGCCTGAAGGGGAGGCTTGACGATGCGGCAGCGGCGCTGCCAGTACCAGGCCCGGCGTTAGCCTCAAACCCGGGCCGCCGAAATCCCGGGACTGAAGGGGAGGCTTGTGGCCGCAGCGCTGCCAGTACCAGGCCCAACGTGGCGCTATCCTCAACCCCCCCCTTCTACCACAAGCCCTAAGCACATACTGCTGAGATGTACACACCCCTCCTCCCCTCACCATATGCAGCGCAGGCACTGCAGCCACACTCCTAATGCCTGCAGCAATGGCCTAGGAGTGAGCACAGAGGAGGGACCGGATCACCAGCAGGTCTCCTCGCTGAACTTCATGGCGGCCGCAGGTGAGTGAGGAGGGGTTAATTTCATTTTGGGTCTGGAGGAGCGGCGAGGGGCTTAATTTGGGGTCCGGAGGAGTGGCAGGGGTGGTCGGGTTGCTGGGGCTTAATCTTGGGTCCGGAGGGGGGGAGGTTGTTATTTTCGGGTTCCGGAGGGGAGGGGGTGCGGGGGTGGTATGTGTTAATTTCGGGTCCGGAGGGGGAGGTTATATTTGGGGTCCAGAGGCAGAGTGTGTGTATGTACTGTATGAATGATGTGTGTGTATGTACTGTATGAATGATGTGTGTATGTATGATGTATGAATGATGTGTGTATGTACTGTATGTATGATGTGTGTATGTACTGTATGAAGGATGTGTGTGTATGAATGATGTATGAATGATGTGTGTATGTACTGTATGTATGATGTGTGTATGTATGATGTATGTATGATGTGTGTATTTTCTGTATATATGGTGTATGTATGATGTGTGTATGTATTGTATATATGGTGTATGTATGATGTGTGCATATATATATATATATATATATATATATACTGTATGTATGGTGTATGATGTGTGTATGTACTGTATGTATGATGTATGAATGATGTGTGTGTATGTACTGTATGTATGATGTATGTATGATGTGTATATTTGTACTGCATGTATGGTGTATGTATGATGTGTGTATATACTGTTTGTATGGTGTATGTATGATGTGTGTGTATGTATGATGTATGAATGATGTGTGTATGTACTGTATGTATGGTGTATGTATGATGTGTATATATGTACTGTATGTATGGTGTATGTATGATGTGTATATGCATGGTGTATGTATGATATCTATATATGTACTGTATGTATGTTGTATGTATGATGTGTGTATGTACTGTATGTATGGTGTATGTACTGTATGTATGGTGTATGTATGAAGTGTGTGTATGTACTGTATGTATGGTGTATGGATGATGTGTGTATGGTGCATGAATGATGTGTGTGTATGAATGATGTTTGTAAGCAACATGTATGTATGTATGATGTGTGGAGATGTATTATGTGGGGGGATCTGGAGGAGGCGGGTGTGTATATGATGTGTGTATGTAGGATGTGTGTATGTATGTATTATGCATGTGGGGGGAGGTGGCATGTGTATAATGTGTGTGTATGTACTGTATTTAAGATGTATGAATGATGTGTGTATGTACTGTGTATATGATGTATGAATGGTGTGTGTGTATGTAATGTATGTATGATGTATGAATGATGTGTGTGTATGAATGGTGTGTATATGAATGAAAGATGTGTGTAAGCAAGATGTATGTGTGATTTGTGGAGATGTGTGTAAGGTAGAAGGATGTATGTGTGGAGATGTATTATGCGGGGAGATCTGGAGGCGGCAAGTGTATGTATGATAGGTGTTTATGTATAATGTATGTGTGTGTATAATGTGCGTGTATGTGTATGTATTATGCATGTGTGTGTGTGTGGGAGAGGCGGGGGGGGGGGGTGGTATCGGAGGAACCGGGCATGTGTTTGTATGATGTGTGTATGTTTGATAGATGTGTAAGCTAGATGTGTATGTGAGTATTTGTGATGTGTGTATGTATGATAGATGTGTGTTAGCTAGATGGATGTATCTATGATGTGTGGATGTATGATGTATGTGTATGTATGATGGATGTGTGTATGATAGATGTACGTATGAATGATAGGTGTGTGTATGTATGATAGATGGGTGTATGATGTGTATATGTGTCATACATCATACATACATCTATCATACAAGCAAATATCATAACCATACATCTACCATACATACACCAGTCTCATACAGATCTATCATACATAAATGCATATACTATTCACCAATGTGTGGGGACAGGAGGTGATTGGGTATGGGTCAGACTTTGGGGTTTGGAGAGTTTGGCAGGGGAGCCTAGAGCAGAATTCTGGGGTCTGGGGAGGGGGCAGAGGAGCCTGGAGAGGACTTAGTGGTCTATGGAGGGGGGAAGAGGAGCACGTAGGAGGACTTATGGGTCTGGGAGGAAAGGGGGGGTTGGAATAGAGGAGCCATGAGGAGGACAGAGGGGTCTGGAGGAGGTGTGATTCAGTTAAACTGAGAAGAAACAGTGTGTAACAGTTTTAGTATTATTATTATGGAGGGATTATTATATTTGGAAGGTAGTGTGTGGCAGTGTTATATTCAGAGGGTACAGCGTATAGCATGGTTTATATTCAGGGCCACAGTGTGTGGAAGTATTATATTCAGGGGTACAGTGGGTGGCAGTATTACATTAATGGGCACCGTGTGGCAGTATTATATTCAGAGGGTGCAGTGTGTGGTAGTATCCTATTCAGAGAGCACAGTGTGTGGCAGGATAATATTCAGGGATAACAGTAGGTGGCAATATTTTATTCAGGGGGAACAGGAGGAGGCAATTTTATATTCAGGGGGAACAGTAGGTTGCAGTATTATATTCAGGGGGCACAGTGGGTGGCAGTGTTATATGCAGGAGGTACAGTGTATGGTAGTTTTATATTCAGGGGATACAGTGTGTGGCAGTATTATATTCAGGGGGTACAGTGTGTGGCAGTATTATATTCAGGGGATACAGTAGATGGCAGTATTATATTCAGGGGGTGCAGTGGGTGGCAGTATTATATTTAAGGGGTACAGTGGATGGTAGTTTTTTTTATTAAGGGGATAAAGTGGGTGGCAATATTATATTCAGGGGTTACAGTATTTAGCAGAATAATAATGATTATTGTTCTCACATAGCTGAGAACCTATGATGTCCGGGCGTCAGACTCTGCAGAGAAGATGGAGCTGGAAGACGTCCTGACGTCTGGATCAGATGAAGAAGGAAAGACAACAGTGAAGACGTCACTCAGGTCACTGATATCTTTGTGTATTCTCCTGACTGTCCCATCAGAGCTGTAGTCACTTGTTAGTTCTGCAGTGATGATAGGTGACGATGTACCCTAATCTGTGGCTCTCCAGCTGTTGCAAAACTACAACTCCCATAATGCCTGAGGCTCTCCAGACATGATGGGAATTATAGCTTTATAACAGCTGGAGAGCAACTGGAACAAAGGTGATGGTGATAGCAGTTGGACCCCCAGTAGAAAATGGGCTGCTTATTCTTAAATGTCTGTTTTGTCTGTCCGTCCCTGCCTGTTAGTCACTTATATCGTTGTGTATTCTCCTGACTGTGTCCCATCAGTGCTGTAGTCACTGATATCTTTGAGTAGCCGAGTAAGGGGTCACCCGGGATTGGGGAAGTGGGTCATCAGGTGATAGGGGGGCCCTGGGCAAATTTTTGCACTGGGGCCCTGTGGTTTCTAGCTACGTCCCTGGCCCTGGTGTCTAGTGTAGGAGTCCCTCTCTGCCAAAGAAGACACCAGCAAAAGTAATATAGCTAGAGCAGTGTTAGAGATTTTGCATTAGGAGCTAGGAAGTTAAAAATAGAAGCAAGGTATTGGCTGTCTCTTTATGATATCAGAAAACACATGATATGCAAACATAATGCAGGTTTGTGACATGATGTTTGGGCAGATTGGCCTAGCAGAGTACAGAGGATCCAGCAGGGACCTGCAGAAGATATATCAATTGAGTGTTGACAATAAGGTCAGTTTATATGTCGCTAGTTTCTTCTTTTCATGAGTTACATAGTTAGTATGGTTGAAAAAAGACATACGTCCATCAAGTCCAACCAGGGAATTGAAGGGAAGGGTGTAAGGGGATAAGGGCAAGGGATGTAGTTTTATAATTCTGCATAAGCATTTATGTTAATGTTCCAGGAATGTATCTAACCCTGTTTTAAAGCTGTTAATTGTTCCTGCTGTGACCAGTTCCTGAGGTAGACCGTTCCATAAATTCACAGTCCTCACGGTAAAGAAGGCGTGTCGCCCCTTTAGACTAAACCTTTTCTTCTCCAGACGGAGGGAGTGCCCCCTCGTCCTTTGGGGGGGTTTAACCTGGAACAGTTTTTCTCCATATTTTTTGTATGGGCCATTTATATACTTATATACGTTTTTATCATATATCCCCTTAAACGTCTCTTCTCAAGACTAAACAATTGTAACTCCTTTAATCGCTCCTCATAGCTAAGATGTTCCATGCCCCATATTAGTTTAGTCGCGCGTCTCTGCACCCTTTCCAACTCCACAGTGTCCCTTTTATGAACAGGCGACCAAAACTGAACAGCATATTCCAGGTGAGGACGTACCAATGCTTTATAAAGGGGGAGTATTATGTCCCTGTCCCTTCAGTCCATGCCTCTTTTTATCCATGCAAAAAAAAAAAAATGGCCCAGATTTACTAAAACCGTTTAATTCTTATGGGTCAAACCTAGATTGTAATGTGGTACAAATTTACAAGGCAGAGGCAATATGAGGAAATAAGCAATGGGTCAAACCTATACAGCAGTGTAGTACAAAGAGAGAAGAATAATAAAGGTACAGGTAAATGGTCAGGTCTCAGAAGGTCAGAAATACACAAAGTATCGGGCACAGGAAAATGCTGGTAAAAGGTCAAAGAACCACTATCACAGGCAGGGCATCAGTGCAGCAGCTGACTTTAAATTTCTCACCTCCGCGAGATGTGATTGCCAGTGCCACACCTGATTGGCCAATGCTCCCAACTCCTAATTGGCCCGCAGGACATGTCACTCATAAAGGACATCCCTTCAATGTGTGGAGGCATTGTCAGGACACTAGAAGAAGAGGCTGATGTGTGTGTCAAACAGAAGACGAGGCATTGCTGCAGCCGGGCAAGGCATGCATGTAATAACAGGTTCTATATTTTGGGCAAATATTCTGGGGGAGATTTATCAAAACCTGCACAGAGGAAAAGTTGACCAGTTGCTCATAGCAATTAATCAGATCGCTTGTTTTATTTATCAGAGGCTATTTTAAATAAAATAAATAAGAAGCAATCTAATAAATAAATCACCAGCAGAAAAATGTCACACCTTCTCTCCTCAAATTTCTGATCTACAGCCAACATTACAACCTGGCCCCTTGCGACAATAATCAAGCAAGGACTTCTGGGAAATGTTACCTCTACATTCTATAATATGTAGTTCTGGACCACAGTAGAGACTGTAATTCAAGAATAATAAAATGTTATTGAATTTACTATGTAAGTCACATGTACATGTAAAATGGCAGAGAACAGACGCTCCAGGCTATTGATTTGAATACATACAGTAATGGCTACACTATACACTATGACGTCAGAAAAAAATCCATCTCATCCTAAACCTGTTCAACAAAGATATAAATGTATAAGTAAATGACTTTTTTGCCTGTTATTGTGAAGAACATTACAGTGTGCTGTACTTAATATCTACCTTGTAACAGAACATTACTTTCCTGTACCATATGGCTCCACATACTGTATCTGGCAAAATGACTGATCCATCTTAATATCTGGGAAAGCTTGACATTTTTATGAAAAGTATAAGAATTTCTTTTATCAAGACCTGTGCTGAGGAAAAGTTGACCAGTTGCCCAGAGCCTCCAATCAGATTGCTTCTTTTATATTTCAGAGGACTTTTCATAAATAAAAGAAGTAATCTGATTGGTTGCTATGAAAGACTGGTCAACTGTTCCTCAGCACAGGTCTCGATGAATCTCCCCCTTATTCTTACATGAGATTAAAGGTTTGGAATGTTTATTTGTGTAGTATAGTGACAAATGACATAACAACAAAGCTAAATATGCATCTCTCATCTTTCCACATGATAAAAAAAAGATATAATACATACTGTGCCTAGTAAAACTAACAAAAAAACGTTATATTTATAAAGTAAATCTATATTGTTTTAAAATTTTGAGAAAATAGAGATATTCCGGCTCTATCCCTGGTCTGGACCCCGAGCAAGGAGAAGGTGTGGACCTCACCCAGAACAATGGAAATGAAGAAAGTAAACTCCAGCTCGGTTCAGGAACATGTGGCTTTATTCACATCAACGAGGCAACAGGTACAGAGAGGAAGTGACGCGTTTCGGCCAGGTGCTGGCCTTAGTCGTACAATGATTACAGGTTCCAAGAACTCTTTTATATGGAACCAGGGGTGAGGGGAGACACCCAAGGCTAATTAGCCAGGAGTGGCTCCCGTTCACACCCGGATCCATTTACACAGAGAACATGAAGCACTTGTACAAGAATTATATCAATCGTATGATGTGAACAAATGGTTAAAAAGAAGCAAATATTTAATCTTTATTAACTATATATAGAAAAGACAAGTGCAAATATAAGGAAATAATAAATTAAAAACCAGTGTGATTGAACACTAGCAGCCCATGAAGGACATGGGCTAATCCAGTGTGCACCCACATAGTAGTAGAAAAGTTCTCCAGAGCATTGTGTGAACAACGGCATAGTGATAAAGAGAAAAATTGAAAATAAAAAATATATATATCAAATATTAAGATAATGAAAAATAAAAAATATAGAGACACAAATGTCGCCATTCACACAAAAGCATAGAAGGAATTGCAACACATAAGATTCTGAATAGCAAAAATTGATGCATAAATATCATGACTGTGATCTCATATAATACATAAATAGATTTTTTCCCCTCTATATTTTTTAGTGTTTTCCATTGTTGGGGTATTCCATTTACGTTATTCGTCAATTCATAGGGGTTTTCTCCTACAACGTTCTTACATTTTTTTCTAGCTTTGTTCTATGGTATTCATTATTATTTTTATTATATCATTATATAAGATTATATTTTCCACCATCACCTGCATAAGGAATTTTGTTCTCTATTTATGTATTATATGAGATTACAGTCATGATATTTATGCATCAATTTTTGCTATTCAGAATCTTATGTGTTGCAATTCCTTCTATGCTTTTGTGTGAATGGCGACATTTGTGTCTCTATATTTTTTATTTTTCATTATCTTAATATTTGATATATATATTTTTTATTTTAAATTTTTCTCATTTTTTCTCTTTTTATACTACTATGTGGGTGCGCACTGGATTAGCCCATGTTCTTCATGGGCTGCTAGTGTTCAATCACACTGGTTTTTAATTTATTATTTCCTTATATTTGCACTTGTCTTTTCTATATATAGTTAATAAAGATTAAATATTTGCTTCTTTTTAACCATTTGTTCACATCATATGATTGATATAATTCTTGTACAAGTGCTTCATGTTCTCTGTGTGAATGGATCCGGGTGTGAACGGGAGCCACTCCTGGCTAATTAGCCTTGGGTGTCTCCCCTCACCCCCGGTTCCATATAAAAGAGTTCTTGGAACCTGTAATCATTTTACGACTAAGGCCAGCACCTGGCCGAAACGCGCCACTTCCTCTCTGTGCCTGTTGCCTCGTTGATGTGAATAAAGCCACATGTTCCTGAACCGAGCTGGAGTTTACTTTCTTCATTTCCACTGTTTTAAAATTTTATATAATACATTTGTGCCAGAAATGATAGTAAATCCACTGGGCCACAGAGGCTCTGTAGCTCCCGCTAAGCCCAGTCCACTATATTTAAAACTGGCAAGTAGATGGTTGCTCTTACATTTGTAACTTTTGTAAGTCAGAAAATTGGTGAACAAACTGTTACGCCTAGCGCTCCGGGTCCCCGCTCCTCCCCGGAGCGCTCACGGCGTCTCTCTCCCCGCAGCGCCCCGGTCAGTCCCGCTGACCGGGAGCGCTGCACTGTCATGGCCGTCGGGGATGCGATTCGCACAGCGGGACGCGCCCGCTCGCGAATCGCATCCCAGGTCACTTACCCGTCCCGGTCCCCTGCTGTCATCTGCTGGCGCGCGCGGCTCCGCTCTCTAGGGCGCGTGCGCGCCAGCTCTCTGCGACTTAAAGGGCCAGCGCACCAATGATTGGTGCCTGGCCCAATTAGCTTAATTGGCTCCCATCTGCTCCCTGCCTTTATCTGACCTCCTCCCATGCACTCCCTGGCCGGATCTTGTTGCCTTGTGGCAGTGAAAGCGTTTAGTGTGTCCAAAGCCTGTGTACCTGAACTTCTGCTACCCATCCTGACTACGAACCTTGCCGCCTGCCCCCGACCTTCTGCTACGTCTGACCTTGCCTCTGCCTAGTCCTTCTGTCCCACGCCTTCTCAGCAGTCAGCGAGGTAGAGCCGTTGCTAGTGGATACGACCTGGTTGCTACTGCCGCAGCAAGACCATCCCGCTTTGCGGCGGGCTCTGGTGAAAACCAGTAGCCTCTTAGAACCGGTCCACTAGCACGGTCCACGCCAATCCCTCGCTGACACAGAGGATCCACTACCTGGAAGCCGAATCGTGACAGTAGATCCGGCCATGGATCCCGCTGAGGTGCTGCTGCCAAGTCTCGCTGATCTTCCCACGGTGGTCGCTCAGCAATCGCAGCAGATTGCCCAACAAGGACAGCAGCTGTCGCAGTTGACCGCCATGTTACAGCAAATTCTGCCTCTGCTACAGCAGCAACCATCTCCTCCGCCAGCTCCTGCACCTCCTCCGCAGCGAGTGGCCGCTCCTAACCTCCGCTTGTCCCTGCCGGACAAATTTGATGGGGACTCCAGACTCTGCCGTGGATTTTTGTCTCAGTGTTCCCTGCATATGGAGATGTTGTCAGACTTGTTTCCTACAGAACGGTCTAAGGTGGCGTTCGTAGTGAGCCTTCTTTCAGGAAAGGCCTTGTCTTGGGCCACACCGCTCTGGGACCGCAATGATCCTGCCACAGCCACAGTCCAGTCCTTCTTTGCTGAAGTCCGAAGTGTCTTTGAGGAACCTGCCCGAGCCTCTTCTGCTGAGACTGCCTTGCTGAACCTGGTCCAGGGTAATTCTTCCGTTGGCGAGTACGCCATACAATTCCGTACTTTTGCTTCTGAACTATCCTGGAATAATGAGGCTCTCTGCGCGACCTTTAAAAAAGGCCTATCCAGTCGCATCAAGGATGTGCTGGCCGCACGAGAGATTCCTGCCAACCTCCAAGAACTCATCCATCTAGCTACCCGCATTGACATGCGTTTTTCTGAGCGACACCAAGAGCTCCGCCAGGAAAAAGACTTAGATCTCTGGGCACCTCTCCCACAGCATCCTTTGCAGTCTATGCCTGGGCCTCCCGCCGAGGAGGCCATGCAAGTGGATCGGTCTCGCCTGACCCAGGAAGAGAGGAATCGCCGTAGAGAAGAAAATCTCTGTCTGTACTGTGCCAGTACCGAGCATTTCTTGGTGGATTGCCCTATCCGTCCTCCACGCCTGGGAAACGCACGCACGCACCCAGCTCACGTGGGTGTGGCATCTCTTGGTTCTAAGTCTTCTTCTCCACGTCTCACGGTGCCCGTGCGGATTTCTCCTACAGCCAACTCCTCCCTCTCAGCCGTGGCCTGCTTGGACTCTGGTGCCTCCGGGAATTTTATTGTGGAGTCCTTTGTTAATAAATTCAGCATCCCGGTGACCCGTCTCGCCAAACCGCTCTACATTTCCGCGGTCAACGGAGCCAGATTGGACTGCACCGTGCGTTACCGCACAGAACCCCTCCTGATGTCTATCGGACCCCACCACGAAAGGATTGAGTTCTTCATTCTTCCCAGTTGTACCTCTGAGGTCCTCCTCGGTCTGCCATGGCTCCGGCTTCATTCCCCCACCCTTGATTGGACCACCGGGGAGATAAAGAACTGGGACTCTGCCTGCCATAGGAAGTGCCTCTCCCCCCCTCCCAGTCCCGTCAGGCAAACCTCTGTGCCTCCTCATGGCCCCCGTCCTGGTGTCACACTGCCCCGTGCCAGGCTTCGCCCTCTGCCCTCCCTCCCCATTCCCACTCCTGCTGTACTGCCTGCCGTTGAGGAAACCCTCCATTTTTTCCCGGTGTCCTCATCCCAGGGGAGGCAGTTGCCGGTCAAAGAAAAGGGGAGACCTAAGGGGGGGGGGTACTGTTACGCCTAGCGCTCCGGGTCCCCGCTCCTCCCCGGAGCGCTCACGGCGTCTCTCTCCCCGCAGCGCCCCGGTCAGTCCCGCTGACCGGGAGCGCTGCACTGTCATGGCCGTCGGGGATGCGATTCGCACAGCGGGACGCGCCCGCTCGCGAATCGCATCCCAGGTCACTTACCCGTCCCGGTCCCCTGCTGTCATCTGCTGGCGCGCGCGGCTCCGCTCTCTAGGGCGCGCGCGCGCCAGCTCTCTGCGACTTAAAGGGCCAGCGCACCAATGATTGGTGCCTGGCCCAATTAGCTTAATTGGCTCCCATCTGCTCCCTGCCTTTATCTGACCTCCTCCCATGCACTCCCTGGCCGGATCTTGTTGCCTTGTGCCAGTGAAAGCGTTTAGTGTGTCCAAAGCCTGTGTACCTGAACTTCTGCTACCCATCCTGACTACGAACCTTGCCGCCTGCCCCCGACCTTCTGCTACGTCTGACCTTGCCTCTGCCTAGTCCTTCTGTCCCACGCCTTCTCAGCAGTCAGCGAGGTAGAGCCGTTGCTAGTGGATACGACCTGGTTGCTACTGCCGCAGCAAGACCATCCCGCTTTGCGGCGGGCTCTGGTGAAAACCAGTAGCCTCTTAGAACCGGTCCACTAGCACGGTCCACGCCAATCCCTCGCTGACACAGAGGATCCACTACCTGGAAGCCGAATCGTGACACAAACTTTAATAAATCCCCACCATACAGTTTACTGTGTTCGTTAGTATGTTATTCCAGAAATTGTCTGTCTGGACTATATCTACATATTCGACTCCACACTGTACAGTATATTATTTCATGACCTGGTAAAATTTGAACATTGGTAATGTCTACATTTAGATAAAGGTTGTGCACTAATATGCAAATACATTTTTTTTTGAAGCATATAGATATACATGAAAAAGGAGTCTTTCACAAATTTTAACATAAGGCTATGTTCACACGGTTGAATTGAAATTTTTTGTGCGGACAACAGCATTCCGGCAAAACATGCCAGCACGAGGACCGCTCAGAAATGTGCCATCTCATAGACGGCAATGCATTTCCATGCAGACTCTTTCAGCAGACGCTGGTATCTGAATTTCCGAGCCAGATGTTTCTGGAAGTTCAGCCATGTGAACAATGCAGCAGAATCCTAATAAAATCAATGGGACTTAGAATGCTGTCCGCGTAGAATTCTTCTGCGGTATCTCACATAAAAATTCCATCCAATGAGTGAAAATAAACATTTACAGCCCAATATTGCATTACAAAACCATGGCCATATAAAGACAGTCTCTACATTGCTGCGATAACAATCTTCCAGCCTCACATAATGCTGGATACAATAATGGATTTACCTTCTTTGCATGTACATATAGTACTGCTTAGTACATTGGACGGCTGCACATTCATGTCTCTTTCCAGAGAGTCGTACTAGATTAACCAACTAACTTGTCTCCTGCAGCATTTGTAGGAAGAAAATAAAGTCTAGACAATCTTTCAGATGTTTTGAAGCTAATATTAATGGGCAAACGTATGGAACTTATGTACACCTCTATTATACAGTTGTCTAAAAACTAGAAATAAGCAGATAAAAGTGTAAGTTAAGTTCTATACATCCCAAAAATGATCTAATAAATTGTAGCAGGGACCTTGGAAGAGCGTGAGAAGAGACCCGAGCATGTCAGAGCCTGATCAAAGATTTCTCTAATTTCAGCTAATTCTAAAGCAGTGAAATAATCTTGTAGCTTCTCAGGCCAATGTGACATTACAAATGTGGGAAGGCAAGTACAGCGCTGTGTCACAAGGTAAAAAAAAGTGCTCTCCTGCAGGGTTTCTCATGCACACTATCAGTCACCTTTTGTTACAAAGTCAATGGACAGAAGGCTGCCTTGTTCATAATGTTGGAATGCCTGCATCCTGTATGTGTATTTTATAGGTGTAACTTTCTATTTGTTTTAATATTTAGCATGGAGGTGAATGATAAATTTGTCCTCACTAAATAGAAGATAGGTTTAAAACATTGTATCAGGATGTCATGGAAATATACTGTATGTGTAAGTTAATGTGTAAGGGGAATGATGTAATAATTTAGTCTTGGACTAGAAAATACAGATCCAAATTGATGCTTTGCCGTGCTTCGTTGTTACTACTGCCACTTTCTCTGCCAATTAGTGGTAGTTATGTTACCAGCTTTCTGCCTGAGATGGCGTGTTTTGGCACGACACTCTTTGGGTATGAAGAGGTGCTCCAATTTATATCTAGCATTGCGAAGCTGGTAGGTTCTTCTAGCTGCAAGTTCTTAGTTCAAGTCCAAATTTTTGTGATGATGTAAGACAGACTGCAGCTTTACAAGGAGTCACACTCAGGAAAGAGAGTCAATGAGATACTGAATTGTTAAAAATCTTCTGTCAAACTGACGTGCATGTGCCTTGCATTTGTTCTGTGGTACTTTTCACAGCTGTAGTAGGAATCAGTGCAGACCTAGATTTCACCCCAACCATTATCCCAACTACTGGATGATCTGCCCTAAACGGCAGCCCCAAACTGGGTGACGGTCCCTGCACTGAAAGTGTAAGGGTGTCAAAACTGTCAGACAAGCAAATGAGCATAAAGTACAAATGCAGCAAAGGGTTAACTAAAGACAAGCCAAGGGGTCAGAACCAGGAGAACAGCAAATTACACAAACAGACACACAGAGCAAAGTTAGGATAGCAATGGGTCAAACTTATAGGGCAGCGCAGTACAAAAATCAGAAGACCGGAACAGAGCCAATAAACAAGTCAAAGATCAGATGCAGGAGGACTAAGTAACAGCAGGGGAATCATGGAAAAACACTAGTGTAAGGTGTAAATTAATAAAATGAGTGTCTGACTGCAACAGCTGCCCAGTTTAAACATACCACCCTCAGTAGGTCATTGGCCCGGCCCCTCCACCTCCTGATTGTTGAGCAGGGCTATCAGCATTATGATGTGCACCTAGAAGAGCTGGTCAATACAGTAACATACTGTACTTTCACGTCCTACTGGAATATCTGCCAGAATTGTGTTAGGATATTAACTAGCTTGTCTGCAGACCCATCCTGTACTGTGAGTTGTTGTGAGTTGGTTATATAGAGTGTGAGAGAGCATCCTAAAGCTGAGTGTTATCTTTAGAAGCCATGACCTTTTGTCAATGTATAAATCCTGAGATTTGCACTAGAAAGTATGTAAGGTCACGGGTGAATGTTTGCTTTATCCCATGCTGGGCATAATGTGACATTTAAAATGCTAAATGAGCCGTGTGATGACAATTAACATGTCATACATGGAAGTAAATTGCATTGGCACAGGACTTGCATTCTTTAAAAGTAAAGTTAATTTGTCCTTTCTAGACATATTTAAATCTAAGTTAAACCAGAACCAATTGAAACTTTTAGGCATTTGTTTTCCTTAATATTTCACAGTGAACTTGGGTTCCACAGGGTGTAAAGTGCAACCACAGATTTGCATGTTAGGTAGTGGGGAAGGGGGTATGAAAGAGTTTGGGGAGGAGGGCACATAGGCAGGTAGAGGTAATAGGGTTATTATCATTGATTTGTTACTCACCATCCTGAGGCTTGATATTAGTTCAGTGCAAGAGAAGGGAGGTTACAGGCAGAGGTGGTCTTTTATTGGACGCATTGTGGTGGGAATAGCTACATCTGGATTTGATCTAATCGTTTCTGAAAGGAAATATGAGGGTCATATGAAGGTAGGAGTTTAAAACCAATGAGTAGCCAAGTAGGTATGAATCCTAAATTCAGGACAAAGTGTAGATATGAACCTAACAGTAATACAAGAGTGTCCTTGAGGACATGTTGGAGACTAAAGATAAACTGGTGATGTGGAGTCAGAATAGTAAAAAAAAAATTGTACATTAGAAACTCATTCTCTCTGCTTAATTACATTGTTAGCAATTTTGGGTCGTAAAAAACAAAACAAAAAACAAACAAAAAAAACATATATATATATATATATATATATATATATATATATATATATAAATATATGTATATAGTGAAACTTTGAGAAGACCTAAAACACCCCTTAGAGAAGACCTCCAACTTAAGCAAGAAGGTAAAGGCTTTCACAATGCAATCGTTCAATATAAACACTAACAAAAATGTCAACAGGATCTCTTGTAGGGTACTACTGCATGTGGTGACATCCCATGGTTACTGGGGTCGTCCACACATTAAAACTTATTCCTTATGTTGCACATAGAGGATAAATGTATGATTGTGGGGAGTCCAGTGATCTGACTCCCATGATCTCAGGAGCCTCCCATTGAAATGTAACAGTGGTCACATGTACTTACTGCAACTCTATTCACTGTAGCAACTAAAGGCACTAATAGTTATGTTGCATCAGGAGGTGGGTAGTTAGCGAAGAGATGTAAAAATAGAATTGTCCTGAAGGAGCCCACAACTCAGATGTTAAATGGAATCACTCAGCCAGTAACACTCATGCAGGCCTGGACCATGACACTTCCACTACTATGTTTGACTGTAGGCAAGACACATTTGTCTTTGTACTACATACCTGGTTGCTGCCACACGCTTGACACCATTTGAACCGAATAAGCTTATCTTGGTCTCAAGATCACAGGACATGGTTCCAGTAATTCATGTTCTTAGTCTGCTTGTCTTCAGTAAACTATTTGTGGGCTTTCTTGTGCTTCCCATTCACACCTGAGACTTTGCAACACTAATGTGGTGACACGGGAGTGCAAGGAATTCCTATCACTTTGTGACAGGGCACCGTTAGCCTATACACGGTCCGAGGTAGAGACAGCTTCTCCTGGGCAAGACACGGGGGGTAATAAACACACTGATGTCGGGTTACTGATAACTGCCTTTTACTGAGCAGGGTGAAGTTGGTATTACACACACAGTATGGAGCAGAGTAGAAGAGATTCAGTGTAACCCTTTGGGAGCCCTGTTGCCGTGCTTTTCACCCACTTGAATAATACTGACTTGAGACTGTAGATTTTAAACACTTACTAAGGTTCTGACAAAGTCCAATTGCTTTCACTGCCAGGGCTTTACTTTCCGCTGCACGGAGGAACACTTACAGTGGAGCGATTCTGATTTTAGAAGATATTTTTTTAGGCTTCCCAAAGGATTTCTCCACACACAAATTCACCTCCCTTCCACACTGAGGCTCAGGCTGGAACTATTCCGGAAATGGGGTAACTCCTCCTACACTATATAACTGACAAATTAGGGGTTCCCATTGGGCAGGCAGGGTCACCTGGTTTACACTGCTCCTCACTCTTAAAGGCATAGCACACAAACAACATAATATATAGTGTGTAACATTCACGTTTCAGAAAACAGGAACCCTGGTGGATGTGGATCCGCTGGACCTGTGTGGCAGATGACTAGGACCATAACAGGGAGCGGAGTATAAGGTGCCGCTACCCCTGGCATGGCTCAACCACACAGGCGGCTGAGGAGATGCGAGGCACAGGAAAGATAAGACAGCTTATAGTTAGGATAGCAGGTGGTACAGTAGCATAGTCAGAAACATAGCAAATGGTCAGTAGGCAGGCAGCAAGGAGCAAGGTCAGGTCATGGAGCAAAGGATCAGATACACGGCCAGGCAATAACAGGAATGCTTTCTTTCAGGCTCAAGGCTACAAAGATCAAGCAGGGAAGTGAGGAGGGTGGAGGAATTTATCAATGAGCCACAGGTGAATTACACTAATGAGCACACTGGCCCTTTAAATCTTAAAGCTCCGGCATACACGCACCCTAGGGGATGGGGACACACGTTCCGGAACAGAGAGGCAGAGGTGGGGGCAGGAGAAGCACCAGGTGAGTGACGGACTGGGGCTCTCATGCAGGTGCTTCCCATTATGCGAGTCCCAGCCCCGGCGGCAGCAGCAGGTAATGGGACCATGTGCTCACGGCCAGCGTGTGCGGACGGAGTGCATAACATAGCAGTTACCCCCCCCCCCCCCTTTGGTCACCCACTCCTTTTAACCCCTTAAGGACCACGGGTTTTTCTGTTTTTGCACTTTCATTTTTCCTCCTCACCTTTAAAAAAACATAACCCTTTCAATTTTGCACCTAAAAATCCACATGAAGGCTTATTTTTTTGCGCCAACAATTCTACTTTGCAGTGACATCAGTCATTTTACCCCAAAATCTATGGCAAAACGGAAAAAAAAATAATTGTGCGATAAAATTGAAGGAAAAACGCGATTTTGTAAATTTTGGGGGCTTATGTTTCTACGCAGTACATTTTTCTGTAAAAATTACACCTTACCTTTATTCTGTAGGTCCATACAATTAAAATGATACCCTACTTATATAGGTTTGATTTTGTCGTACGTAAAAAATCATAACTACATGCAGAAAAATGTATACGTTTAAAATTGTCATTTTCTGACCCCTATAACTTTTTTATTTTATCGCTTATGGGGCTCATTTTTTGCGCCATGATCTGAA
Organism: Hyla sarda; assembly: GCF_029499605.1. NCBI lineage: Eukaryota > Metazoa > Chordata > Amphibia > Anura > Hylidae > Hyla > Hyla sarda. The sequence continues at coordinate 211,172,307 of NC_079189.1, forward strand.
GTTTTTAGCGGTACCATTTTTGTATTGATCGGAATTTTTGATCGCTTTTTATTAATTTTTTCATGTTATAAAAAGTGACCAAAAATAAGTTATTTTGGACTTTGGAATTTTTGCGCGTACGCCATTGACCGTGCGGTTTAATTCATTATATATTTTTATAGATCGGACATTTACGCATGCGGTGATACCACATATGTTTATATTTTTATTTACATGTTTTTTTTTTATGGGAAAAGTTAAATCACCCCCGATTCAGACTTTTATTAGGGAAATGGTTAAATTATATTAACTTTTTTTTTACCCTTTTTATTTGCAGTGTTAGAGGGCTATAACATTGCACACACTGATCTTATACCCTGTTCACTGCAAAGCCATAGCTTTTGCATTGATCAGTGTTATCGGCGGTCGATTGCTCAAGCCTGCATCTCAGGCTTGGAGCAATCGATTGCCGAAGGGACATGCCGGAGGAAAGTAAGAGGACCTCCGCTCGTGTCCCAGCTGATCGGGACACCGCATTTTCACTGCGTTGGTCCCGATCAGCCCCACTGAGCAGCCGGGCAGCTTTCACTTTCGTTTTAGACTCAGTGTTCACCTTTGAACATCGCGTCTCAAGGGTTAATAGTGCGTGGCACCGCGATCACTGCAGCGCACTATTAGCCCTGGGTCCCGGCTTCAGATACATGCCGGGACCGACCCGATATGACGCGGGGTCACCGCGTGACCCCGCGTTATATTGTGGGAGCCAGCCAAGGACGTAAATATACATCCTTGGTCGTTAAGGGGTTAAGAGTCAGAAAACTCCAGAGAAGGTCACGGTCCAGGATATTCTCCTCAGGCTCCCAAGATCTCTCCTCAGGACCGTAACCCTCCCAGTCGACCAAAAAAAATTGTTTACCTCTCACAGTTTTTGTAGCACAAATCTTTTTAACCTTGAAGATGTCAGAAGAGCCAGAGAAAGGTGTGGGGACAAGATTCTTCTGAGAAAACTGGTTTATGACAAGAGGCTTGAGGAGAGAGATGTGGAAGGAATTGGGAATACGTAACATAGCAGACAGACAGAGTTTGTAGGAGACAGGGTTGATTATTTGGACAATGTGGAAGGGACCAAGGTAGCGAGGACCGAGCTTGTAACAGGGGATCTTGAAGTGGATGTACTTGGATGAAAGCCTCACCATGTAACCAAGAGAAAAGGACAGAGGAGGTCTTCTACTTTTATACGCTTGCGCCTTCATGCGTGAAGAAGCCTGGGATAACAAATGTGGGTTCTGTTGCCAGATGGTGGGGAGGTCACGGACCAGCTCATCAACAGCAGGCACACCGGCAGAAACTGGGAGAGGAAGGGGAGGACAGAGATGGAGTCCATAGACAACAAAAAAGGGGGATGACCTCGTGGACTCGGAATCCTTATGATTATATGAGTATTCAGTCCAAGGTAAAAGGTCAACCCAATCGTCCTGGCGTGCGGAAACAAAATGCCGAAGTCAAGTCTCTAGAATTTGATTAACCATCTCCACCTGACCGTTGGACTGAGAGTGGTAGGCCGAGGAGAAGTCCAGATTGATGTCCAGACGGTTACAAAGGGCTCACCAGAACATAGAGACAAACTGCACACCTCTATCCAAAACGATATGCTGAGGAAGACCATGTAAGCGAAAGACATGCAACAATAAGTACTTCGCCAGCTGCAGGGCAGAAGGAAGACCTAGTAGAGGAATGAAATGAGCCATCTTGGAAAACAGATCTACAATGGCCTAGTGTTATTATGAGATGGAGACAAATCGGTCAGGAAATCCATGGCGATATGGGACCAGGGAGTCTCTTTAATGGGTAAAGGCTGTAAGAGTCTTGCAGGTCTCTGTCGAGGAGTTTTGTCACGGGCACAAGTTTCACAGGAACAAACAAAATCAGAAACATCACGTTCAAGATGGGGCAACCAGTAGTGTCGGAAGATAAGAAGTAGAGTCTTGCTGAATCTCGGCAGGAGCGTCAGGAATCAAACGGTCAGGAGGAATAATATGCCTGGCGTGGAGTCCAAACCAATGATGTCAGAGGACCTGGAGAGAGCATCAGCCCTGGTGTTCTTGTCTGCTGGGCAGAAGTGAATGAAGAAGTTGAATCTAGAAAACAACAGTGACCCCCTTGCCTCGTGGGGGTTTAAACGCTGAGCAGACTAAAGGTATAGAAGATTCTTATGATTGGAGTAGATGCTAACTGGATGAGAAGAACCTTCCAATAAATATTCCTCCAAAGCTAGCTTGATAGCGAGGAGTTCACAATCTCCAATTGAGTAATGCCATTCAGCAGGAGAGAAGGTCTTGGAGAAGAACCCGCTCCAATAGATAGAGGCATCAACCTCCAAAGCTAAGGGCCTCTAAGGATCTGGTCTTGTAAGCATGAGAGCAAAGGCAGACTTTAAACAGGAGAAGGCCTCTTCAGCCTCTTGAGGCCAAGACTTAGGATTAGATGCCTTCTTAGTGAGAGCCACAATTGGAGCAACCAAGGATGAAAAATGTAGGATAAATTGACGATAATGGTTTGCGATTCCCAGTAAGCGTTGAAAGCACGTAGGCCCGAAGGACGAGGCCAATCCAATACTGCAGACAACTTATCTGGATCCATCTGCAGGCCCTGATGAGAGACAATGTAGACAAGAAATGGAAGACTAGATTTCTCGAGCAGGCATTTCTCCAGTTTGGCGTAGAGATGATTCTTCCCATAGTTGCTAAAGAACCAGACGAACATGAGTACGATGCTCTTCTAAGTTGGAAGAGAAGATCAGGTATTCATCTAGATATACGACAACACAGGTGTAGAGAAGATCACGGAATATATCATTGATGAACTCTTGAAAAACGGCTGGAGCATTGTAGAGACCAAAAGGCATTACGAGATACTCAAAATGTCCGTCACGAGTATTGAAGGCCGTTTTCCATTCATCTCCCATGCGGATACGAATGAGGTTCTCCAACTTGGAGAAGACCTTGGCACCATGTAGACGGTCAAAAAGTTCTGAGATAAGAGCTAGAGGGTAATGGTTCTTGACCATGATTTTGTTAAGTCCCCTGTAGTCAATGCATGGACGGAGTGAGCCATCCTTCTTTACAACAAAGAAGAAACCAGCTCCAGCAGGAGAAGAGGACTTACGAATAAATCCCTTTTGGAGATTCTCCTGAATATACTCAGCCATGGCTTTGGTCTCAGGAACCGATAGAGGGTATATCCTTCCACGAGGAAGAGTGGTACCAGGCAGAAGATCAATAGGGCAGTCGTAAGGACAATGTGGAGGCAGAGACTCAGCCTGTTTCTTGCAGAAAACGTCAGAGAGATCTTGGTAAGGTGGTGGCAGGCCAGGTAAAGGAGGAGGACGATTTTAGACTGAACTGATTGGAAGCAAAGATTTTGAAAGGATTGTCCCCAACAAATAATCTCTCCAATTCTCCAATCCAGTTGCGGAGAATGGCGTTGCAGTCATGAAAGACCAAGAAGAATCTCTGAAGTACAGTGTGGCAGAACATAGAATTCAATATTTTCTTTGTGCAATACTCCCACTTGCATGACAAGAGATTCAGTATGGAAGTGAACCATACAGTCCAGATTTTGTCAATTAACAGAGGAGATGAACAAGGGCTTGGCAAGCCGAGTAAGAGGAAGATGATACTTGTGGACCAAAGAAGCATCAATAAAGTCACCTGCTGATCCAGAATCCAAAAATGCTGTAGCACTAAAGGAAGACTTGGCTGAAGCAAAGACTTGTACAGAAATTGTTAAGCGTGGAGAGGTAGTATTCGTGCGATCGTTTCCCGGAAGCTGTGGGCGAGCTGTACAGTCCTTGAGGAAGTGCTCCGGGCTAGCACAATACAAGCACAAATTCTTACTACGTCGTCGTGACCTCTTCTGTTGTGTATGACGAAAACGATCCACTTGATAGCCTCTTCGGCAAGAGGCGCAGGAAACAGAAGAGGTTGACGTTGAAACACGGGTGCAAGACGAGGATATCTCCTTGTTCGGGCAGGTTCCCTCTCTAAGCGCAATTCCTCCTGTCTCTCAGCAAAACGCACATCAATGAGAGTGGCCAAGTGGATAAGTTCAGTAAAAGAGGATGGAGGATCACATGCTGCAGGGGCATCTTTAATGCACACAAGGCCTCATCATTCCATGCAAGTTCAGAGGCAAGAGTGCGGAATTGAACCGTGTAGTCACCAACGGAAGAATTCCCTTGACAGAGGTTCAGCAATGCCGTCTCAGCAGAAGAGGCACGTCCGGATTCCTCAAAGACACTTAGAAATTCTGCCAAGTAGGCCAACAAATTGCAGGATACTGGATCACCTCGGTCCCAAAGGGGTGTAGCCCAGGCCAGGGTTTTTACGGACAGTAGACTAATGACAAAGGCCCCCTTAGCATGTTCCATCAGAAACTGTCCAGACATGAGCTCCAAGTGCATTAAGCACTGTGTATCGGAGCCTCTGCAAGACTTGGAATCCCCATCATAATTGGAAGGTAACGGAAGATGTAGCTGGGAGCCAGAAGACACTGCAGGAACCGTTGGTGGGATTGGGCCAGGTTGCAGTACCTGCTGCTGTTGTAAGGCCAAAAGCTGTTGCATCATAGCAGAAAGTTGAGAAAGTTTCTGCACCTGTCGGGCTAACTGCTGCAAACCACGTGCCACAACGGAGGGAAGATCCGCTACTTAAGGCAGGGGTACCTCAGCGGGATCCATGGCCGGATCTTACTGTAACACTCACGTTTCTGAAGACAGGAACACTGGTGGATGTGGATCCGCTGGACCTGTGTGGCAGATGACTCGGACAGTACCAGGGAGCGGAATCTAAGATGCTGCTGGTTTTCACCAGAGCCTGCCGAAAAGCTGGATGGACTTGCTGCAGCAGGCGGCACCCAGGTCACTACTCCTGGCACTGCTCGCCCACAAAGACGCTCCTCACATATAATCCCATCATGCGCCCCTCATCATCCACCAGCAACACCCCCCACCAGCAGTAGCACCCCCATCATCCCCCAGCAACCTCCATCCCCATTCCCACTACCCCCTATGGTAGTAGCATGAGCTGACTGATGATGGGGGTGTTACTTCTGGGGAGGGGGGAGCATTAGGTAGGCAGCAGTTTCCCCACATTAGGAAGGTAGCAGTTTCCCCACATTAGGAAGGTAGCAGTTTCTCCACATTAGGAAGGTAGCAGTTTCCCCACATTAGGAAGGTAGCATGCTCCCCACATTATGAAGGTAGCATGGTCCCCACATTAGGAAGGATTAGGGAGGTAGCATGTTCCCCACATTAGGTAGCATTGTGTCCCCCCTGACACACACTCGTACACAGGCACACACAGACAGACAAACACACACACATGCACACACACATAGACACACTTACAGCACCTGTCCTGGCGGCGGCGGCCTGAAGAGTGACGTCACTGATGTCATATTGCCCGGGTCTGCTGAGGGACATCACATGCACGGCGTCCCTCATCAGACTCGGGCCAGCCAGCCAACCAGAGACTGGTGGGAGGAGGGTGGGGTAAGTGAAGGTAATGTGCTTGTCACGATTCGGCTGGATGGAGGTGGATCCTCTGTGCCAGAGAGGGATTGGCGTGGACCGTGCTGGTGGACCGGTTCTAAGTTGCTACTGGTATTCACCAGAGCCCGCCGCAAAGCGGGATGGTCTTGCAGCGGCGGTAGCAACCAGGTCGTATCCACCAGCAACGGCTCAACCTCTCTGACTGCTGAAGATAGGCGCGGTACAAGGGAGTAGACAAGAGCAAGGTCGGACGTAGCAGAAGGTCAGGGCAGGCAGCAAGGATCGTAGTCAGGGGCAACGGCAGGAGGTCTGGAACACAGGCTAGGAACACACAAGGGAACGCTTTCACTGGCACAATGGCAACAATCCGGCGAGGGAGTGCAGGGGAAGTGAGGTATAAGTAGGGAGTGCACAGGTGAGAATACTGATTAGGCCTGCTGCGCCAATCAGTGGCGCAGCGGCCCTTTAAATGGCAGAGACCCGGCGCGCGCGCGCCCTAAGGAGCGGGGCCGCGCGCGCCGGGACAACACAGACGGGGAACGGGTCAGGTACGGGAGCCGAGATGCGCATCGCGAGCGGGCGCGTCCCGCATTGCGAATCGCATCCCGGCTGGGAGTAATATCGCAGCGCACCCGGTCAGCAGGTCTGACCGGGGCGCTGCGAATGAGAGAACGCAGCGAGCGCTCCGGGGAGGAGCGGGGACCCGGAGCGCTCGGCGTAACAGTACCCCCCCCTTGGGTCTCCCCCTCTTTTTGGAGCCTGAGAACCTGAGGATAAGACTTTTGTCCAGGATGTTGTCCTCAGGTTCCCAGGATCTCTCCTCAGGGCCGCAATTCTCCCAGTCGACCAAGAAGAATCTTTTACCTCTGACCGTTTTGGATGCTAGAATCTCCTTCACAGAAAAGACGTCAGAAGATCCGGAAACTGGAGTGGGAGAAACAACTTTGGGAGAGAAGCGGTTAAGGATGAGTGGTTTAAGGAGAGAGACATGGAAGGCATTGGGAATACGGAGAGAAGGAGGAAGAAGGAGTTTGTAAGAGACATTGGTTGATCTGGCACTTGATTTTGAAAGGACCAAGATAGCGTGGTCCCAGTTTGTAACTGGGGACACGAAAGCGGACATATTTAGCGGAGAGCCATACCTTGTCTCCAGGAGCAAAAATGGGGGGAGTTCTTCTTTTTTTATCAGCAAATCTTTTCATCCGGGATGAAGCCTGTAAAAGAGAATTTTGGGTCTCTTTCCATATGGTGGAAAGATCACGAGTCACTTCATCCACAGCGGGCAAACCAGAGGGCAAGGGAGTAGGGAGGGGAGGAAGAGGGTGACGGCCGTACACCACGAAAAATGGGGATTTAGCAGAAGATTCGGAGACTCTGAAGTTGTATGAGAATTCGGCCCATGGTAGAAGATCTGCCCAGTCATCCTGGCGGGAGGAAACAAAATGCCGTAAATAGTCACCCAGGACCTGATTAACTCTTTCTACTTGCCCATTGGATTGGGGATGATAAGAAGAAAAGTTTAATTTGATCTTGAGCTGTTTACAGAGGGCCCTCCAGAATTTAGACACGAATTGGACGCCTCTATCTGAGACGATATGCGTGGGCAAACCGTGAAGGCGAAAAATGTGTATAAAAAATTGCTTTGCCAACTGAGGCGCTGAAGGAAGACCGGGAAGAGGAATAAAATGTGCCATCTTGGAAAATCGATCAACGACCACCCAAACAACTGTGTTGCCACGGGATGAGTGCAAGTCCGTAATAAAGTCCATACCAATCTGTGACCAAGGCTGTTCAGGAACAGGCAGAGGATGAAGGAGACCAGCAGGCTTCTGGCGAGGAGTCTTATCCCGGGCACAGACAGTACAGGCCCGCACGAAATCAATAACATCAGTCTCCAGAGTCGGCCACCAATAAAATCGAGAGATGAGTTGCAAGGATTTTTTGATGCCCACATGGCCTGCGAGGTGGGAGGAGTGTCCCCATTTGAGAATCCCGAGACGCTGGCGTGGAGAAACGAAGGTCTTCCCTGGAGGAGTTTGCCTGATGGAAGCTGGAGAAGTGGAGATCAGACAGTCCGGAGGAATGATGTGTTGCGGAGAGACCTCTACTTCAGAGGCATCAGAAGAACGAGAGAGGGCATCGGCCCTAATGTTCTTGTCAGCAGGGCGAAAATGGATTTCAAAGTTAAAACGGGCAAAGAACAACGACCACCTAGCCTGGCGAGGGTTCAGTCGTTGGGCAGACTGGAGGTAGGAGAGATTCTTGTGATCAGTGTATATGATAACTGGAAATTTTGATCCCTCCAGCAGGTGCCTCCATTCCTCAAGCGCCAATTTAATGGCCAGTAGTTCTCGATCCCCGATGGAATAGTTTCTCTCCGCCGGGGAGAAGGTCCTAGAAAAAAAACCACAAGTCACAGCATGCCCGGAAGAATTTTTTTGTAGAAGGACAGCTCCAGCTCCCACTGAGGAGGCATCTACCTCCAATAGGAAGGGTTTAGATGGGTCAGGTCTGGAGAGCACGGGAGCGGAAGAAAAGGCAGACTTGAGATGTTTAAATGCGTCTTCCGCTTGGGGGGACCAGGACTTGGGATTGGCATTTTTCTTGTTTAAAGCCACGATAGGAGCCACAATAGTGGAAAAGTGTGAAATAAACTGTCTGTAATAATTGGCGAACCCCAAAAAACGTTGGATAGCACGGAGTCCGGAGGGGCGTGGCCAATCTAAGACGGTAGAGAGTTTATCTGGGTCCATTTGTAGTCCCTGGCCAGAGACCAAGTATCCTAGGAAAGGAAGAGATTGACATTCAAAGAGACATTTCTCCATTTTGGCATAAAGTTGATTGTCACGAAGTCTCTGAAGAACCATGCGGACATGCTGGCGGTGTTCTTCTAAGTTGGCAGAAAAAATCAGAATATCGTCCAGATAAACCACAACACAGGAATATAGGAGATCACGAAAAATTTCATTAACAAAGTCTTGGAAGACGACAGGGGCGTTGCATAGGCCAAAGGGCATGACCAGATACTCAAAGTGTCCATCTCTGGTGTTAAATGCGGTCTTCCATTCGTCCCCCTCCCTGATGCGGATGAGATTATAAGCACCTCTTAAGTCCAGTTTGGTAAAGATGTTTGCCCCTTGTAAGCGATCAAAGAGTTCAGAGATAAGAGGTAGGGGGTAGCGGTTTTTTACCGTGATTTTATTAAGTCCGCGGTAATCAATACAAGGACGTAGGGAGCCATCTTTTTTGGACACAAAAAAAAATCCAGCTCCGGCAGGAGAGGAGGACTTGCGGATAAACCCCTTTTTTAAATTCTCCTGGATGTACTCCGACATGGCAAGAGTCTCTGGAGCAGACAGAGGATAGATTCTGCCCCGGGGTGGGGTAGTACCCGGGAGGAGGTCAATAGGACAGTCATAAGGCCTGTGAGGAGGCAAAGTCTCAGCTTGCTTTTTGCAAAAAACGTCAGAATAGTCCATATAAGCCTTAGGAAGACCGGATACAGGGGGAACCACAGGGTCACGGCAAGGAGTACTGGGCACCGATTTAAGACAGTCCTTGTGACAAGAAGTACCCCAGTTCTTGATTTCTCCTGTGGACCAATCAAGGGTTGGGGAATGGCGTTGAAGCCACGGTAATCCAAGAAGAATTTCAGAAGTGCAGTTGGAGAGGACCAAAAATTCAATTTTTTCGTGATGAGGTCCGATGCACATTAGGATAGGTTCCGTGCGGTAACGCACGGTACAGTCCAATCTTTCATTGTTAACAGAATTGATGTAGAGGGGTCTGGCGAGACTGGTCACCGGGATGTTGAACCTGTTGATGAGAGAGGCCAAAATAAAATTTCCTGCAGATCCGGAATCCAAGAAGGCCGTAGCAGAGAAGGAGAAGGTAGAGGAAGATATCCGCACAGGCACAGTAAGGCGTGGAGAAGCAGAGTAGACATCAAGAACTGTCTCATCTTTGTGCGGAGTCAGCATACGTCTTTCCAGGCGGGGAGGACGGATAGGACAATCTTTCAAGAAGTGTTTGGTACCGGCACAGTACAGGCATAGGTTCTCCATGCGGCGTTGTGTCCTCTCTTGAGGTGTCAAGCGAGACCGGTCAACTTGCATAGCCTCCACGGCGGGAGGCACAGGAACGGATTGCAGAGGACCAGAGGAGAGAGGAGCCGGGGAGAGAAACCGCCTCGTGCGAACAAAGTCCATATCCTGGCGGAGCTCCTGACGCCTTTCGGAAAAACGCATGTCAATGCGGGTGGCAAGATGAATAAGTTCATGCAGGTTAGCAGGAATTTCTCGTGCAGCCAGCACATCTTTAATGTTGCTGGATAGGCCTTTTTTAAAGGTCGCGCAGAGGGCCTCATTATTCCAGGATAATTCGGAGGCAAGAGTACGGAATTGGATGGCGTACTCGCCAACAGAAGAATTACCCTGGACCAGGTTCAGCAGGGCAGTCTCAGCAGAAGAGGCTCGGGCAGGTTCCTCAAAGACACTTCGGATCTCCGTGAAGAAGGAGTGTACAGAGGCAGTGACGGGGTCATTGCGGTCCCAGAGCGGTGTGGCCCATGACAGAGCTTTCCCAGACAGAAGGCTGACTATGAAAGCCACCTTAGACCTTTCAGTTGGAAACTGGTCCGACATCATCTCCAAGTGCAGGGAACATTGCGAAAGAAAGCCACGGCAAAACTTAGAGTCCCCATCAAATTTATCCGGCAAGGATAATCGTAAGCCGGAAGCGGCCACTCGCTGCGGAGGAGGTGCAGGAGCTGGCGGAGGAGATTGTTGCTGGAGCTGTGGTAATAGCTGCTGTAGCATCACGGTCAGTTGAGACAGCTGGTGACCTTGTTGCGCTATCTGTTGCGACTGCTGGGCGACCACCGTGGTGAGGTCGGCGACAACTGGCAGTGGGACTTCAGCGGGATCCATGGCCGGATCTACTGTCACGATTCGGCTGGCTGGAGGTGGATCCTCTGTGCCAGAGAGGGATTGGCGTGGACCGTGCTGGTGGACCGGTACTAAGTTGCTACTGGTATTCACCAGAGCCCGCCGCAAAGCGGGATGGTCTTGCAGCGGCGGTAGCAACCAGGTCGTATCCACCAGCAACGGCTCAACCTCTCTGACTGCTGAAGATAGGCGCGGTACAAGGGAGTAGACAAGAGCAAGGTCGGACGTAGCAGAAGGTCAGGGCAGGCAGCAAGGATCGTAGTCAGGGGCAACGGCAGGAGGTCTGGAACACAGGCTAGGAACACACAAGGGAACGCTTTCACTGGCACAATGGCAACAAGATCCGGCGAGGGAGTGCAGGGGAAGTGAGGTATAAGTAGGGAGTGCACAGGTGAGAATACTGATTAGGCCTGCTGCGCCAATCAGTGGCGCAGCGGCCCTTTAAATGGCAGAGACCCGGCGCGTGCGCGCCCTAAGGAGCGGGGCCGCGCGTGCCGGGACAACACAGACGGGGAACGGGTCAGGTACGGGAGCCGAGATGCGCATCGCGAGCGGGCGCGTCCCGCATTGCGAATCGCATCCCGGCTGGGAGTAATATCGCAGCGCACCCGGTCAGCAGGTCTGACCGGGGCGCTGCGAATGAGAAAACGCTGCGAGCGCTCCGGGGAGGAGCAGGGACCCGGAGCGCTCGGCGTAACAGTGCTCTTTTGGACAGGGCGGGGGGTTTTGATTGTGAACGCAGATGATACGCCCCCATCAAGTCTTGTGTGAAGTCTTCCGGCATTTAGCGCTGCTTGCCCGAAGCAGGGCTAAATGCCTGAAGAAGTCACCTGCCCGGTGTGAGGTGGAAATTTGCGACTCGTGCAGACTCGCAACCACTCCTCCCCTCAGCTCTCCGAAGGTTTCTGAAGCTAGAGCTGGGTGGAGTGAAGGCAGAGCAGAGGATGGAGGCCTGCACAGGAGAAAGAAGCCACGCCCCCCTCATCTCCCCCTCCCGGTGGACGCAGGTCTGCATGGGAGAAAGAAGGCAGAGCAGGGGAGAGAGGACTCCTCATCTCCTCTCCCCCTGCTCTGCTTTCGGAGGACGCAAGTTTCCATGGGGAAAAGAAGCCAGAGCAGTGGAATAAAACTTGGGCTGGGGCTGATTTCTATGTGTGAAGGAGGTGTCCTGAATGACACATGTTGGGAGTTGTAGTCCCTGTTATGTGTGTGTGTATTCTAGTGTTTCCAAACCAGGGAATGCTGGTAGTAGTAGTTTTGGAACACCTGGAGGCACCATTGTTGGGAAACACTGGTGTATGCCCTGTAGAGGTGTGGTGAACTACAACTACCAGGAGACTACTGATACCATAGAGGTGTTGTAAACTACAACCCCCAGGAGACAGGAGACTACAGAGGCAGCATGCTGGTGATATACCACAGACTGAAGACTGCTGAATGATACATGCTGGGAATTATAGTCTCATTTGTGTATGCCCTATAGAGGTGTGGGGAATTACAACCCCCAGGAGACTATAAAGGCAGCATGCTGGTGTTATACCACAGAATGAAGACTCCTGAATGACATGCTGGGAGTTGTAGTCCCTGTTATGTGTGTCTATGCTAGTGTTTCCCAACCAGGGAATTCTAAGAGTTGTAATTTTGCAACACCTGGAGGCACCCTGGTAGGGAAACACTGATGTATGCCCTGTAGATGTGTGGCTAACTACAACCCCCAGGACACAAAAGAGGCAGTATGCTGTTATACCACAGACTGAAGACTCCTGAATGACACATGCTGGGAGTTGTAATCCCTTTTGTGTGTGTATGCCAGTGTATCCCAACCAGGGCTGAGTTATATATAGTGTGCTGTGTATAATGCAGGTTTCCTTGGCCTGCAAGCGGAAGGACGAACTGCACGGGCTGATTTCTGCTTTTTCATGCAGTGTTCATTAGCCCCATAAAGAGGACATAGAAATGCATGGGGTTTGTACAGGACATGAACATCACTGTATGAACCCTGTGCATTTCTATGTCAGCGTTCACCTCAGAGGATAGATATATACAGAAAGTGCCTAGTATAAATCAGCTTGTGCAGCATTATACACAGCACACTTATAGGAATCATCCCCAGTCTGTGATGCCCCCCCCCCCCTTATCCCCAGCCCGTTCAGTATGTCCCCCTGCACACATAGAAATCATCCCCAGCTTTTGTGCAGTATGAATAAAGGAATCATCCCCAGTCTGTGATGTCCACAACCCCCCCCCCCACCCTTAACCCAAGCCCGTGCAATATGTCCCCCTTCACACATAGAAATCATTAGGGAGGGGAGATTAGAAGCCGTGTACTTCCTCTCACCCCTGCTCTGCCTTCTTTCTCCCATGCAGACTTGTGTCCTCTGCTTGATGATGATGAAGCCGATCGCACTTGGGAGCTGGGTGCAGAAGGGGCTTCATCATCATCATCATCAGGAGAAGAGGGTTGCAGGTTGCCCGTGAAGCAGCAGCTGAGCCAGCAAGATATAGAAAATAGACAAAACGTTGCACTCACCACAGACACAGTACGTAGTTTTCCCAAAGATAGGATCTTTATTGTCACATTGGAAGATGCTTTAAATCCGGAATGGTAAGGAAGGAAAGGAGAGAGACAGACGTCAGCTCCGGGGAGCTGACCAAAAGCAATGTGAATACTGCTTGTTCATGCTAGTCTAGAGAACACCGCGGAGCCGGTGACTCATAGAAAGGGCGCCCGGACCTCTGAGTGTGTTCGTGCAGATGAAAAGGTAAAGTTTTATTGTGACTGTGCGTACGTGCAAGCGAAAAAATAAAACCAAAAAGAGCACGGTCTCTGATGCAGATAACTGACAGCTGAAGCTTTTGGATGACGTAACAATCAGAACATCCAAAGCTGCAATAAATTATTGTTTGTAGATTAATGACGTTATGCTGTCAAAAAAGTTATCTGCTAGAGGAAATGAAACTCACTAGGAATGAATCCAAAAAGGAGAAAATAGAAGAATAAAGCTACCATACTGAGAAAATGACGAATGTCTGCAAACTGTTGTAATATTCAGGGGGCAAAACGATTCGCTTTTACACAGAATAGAAAAAAAAAAGTATAGAAAATACTGAAAACAGATGACGATGACAGTAATGTTCTGATACATTGTCAGAGAAAAAAAGAGGAGGATTATTTTTTAAGGAAAAAAAGAGCGCATTAGGTTATAACTTTACTGTAACCTGTCAGGAGAAAATCAAATACAAGCATTTAATTTGTTCTTTTCATTGAAGCCAAGACCCTCTGTTGCTTTCAATTTCGAGATCCATATTGCTTCTTTATAGCGTAAAGTGCTTTCTTTGGTCCTTCCTGGAAATGACCATTTTATACGTTCAATCCAAAGTAAAACAGGATGGATCTCCTGAGTGGGTGTTGCGGATATGTTCTGCTAAACCCGGTACTCCAGTACCTAGTCTGGAATTCCGCAGATGTTCCCTAAACCTCATGAACAGTTTTCTACTGGTAGAACCCACATAGAAACAGGCACAGGGACACAAGATAACGTATATCAAATTCTCGGATCTGCAAGTTATCAGGTCCTTTACACTAATGTCAACTCCTCTGATTCGATAATTTCTGCCAATAACCAAGTTGGAACAATAAGAACAGTGGCCACATTTGAAGTTCCTTATGGGAGAGGAGGAGGTGAGCCAGTCGGGTTCACATCTACTAGAAGAAAATGATCTTTTATAGTTTTATTTTTTCTATGTGCAAAGATAGGTTTATTCTTTGCAATATTGTGTAGATCAGGATCTTCTTCCACCAGGTGCCAATGCCTTAGGATGGATTTCTTGAGCGCAGCGGACATATTGCTGTATTTAAAAGAAAAAAGAAAACAGATTTTTTTTTGTGTCTGGTGTTTTCTTTCTTTATTTAAAAGGGTAAGACATGATTTTTTTGTAATGCGTTCTATGGCTTGATCCGTTATTTTTTTCGATAGCTTCTTTCTTTTATGTGCGATAATAATTGGTCAGCTTGGTCTTGGAAATTTGAAGTTCTACTATTAATCTTCGTTAGACGTAGTAATTGGCTGTACGGTAATGTAGCCTTTGTATGATCAGGGTGAAAACTATCATAGTGTAGGTAGAGCATAGGAGATGATGGTTTTCTATAGCCTTTCATACTTATTTCCACTACATCCTGAAAAGTTATTTCATTAGGATGGATAGAGGAAGTAAAAGACATATTCATTTTGTTTTTACTATTAAAGTCCGCCATGAAAGCATTAAACATTTCCTCACTGTTATCCCAAAGCAGGAATATATATCGTCAACATACCTTCTGTACAACTTAATGTACCTGGTATAGATGTTAAGTGGTGAATAAATCCATTTGGCTTCTAGCGTTGCTAGGAAAACATTAGTCAATGTACACGAGACTGGTGTCCCCATAGCCGTCCCTGTGCATTGCTTTTACCACACTTTGTCAAACTGGAAATAATTATTATCCAACACAAATGAAATAGCTTCTGTTACAAAGTCACAGAAAAGGCATAGACTTCCCAGCATCTTGCAGGAATTCTCTCACTGCAGCTACACCCAGATCCTCAGGGATCCTAGAGTACAAGGACTCTACATCTATGGTCCTTAGTTTGTATGTGCTTTCCACAGATGTGTCCTGTAACAGGTCAAGGAAGGCATCCGTATCCTTTAGAACTCGGGCGCTCGGGGGGGGGGGGGGGTCGCTCCAAGCATTTGTGTACCTTGGGCAGATGGTATCATTGTGGTTTCTGTGGGGTATCTGGGATCAACTTCTATGCTGTTTTTACGGATGAGACCTTTTTCTACTTGGCGTTGAAGTAGAGTTCTCAAGTTGGATAACACCTTTTGTGTGGAATCTTGGGTGATTTCTTATATAGGTCCTGGTGTCCGTTACTTGCCTAAGAGCTTCTTCTTGGTTGTGTTTTTTTTTTTTTTTAAAGGATCACAATATTGTTTCCCTTGTCTGCCTTTTTAATAACAATGTCTGATTTTTTTTACCCATTGTAAAGCTCTTTTTTCAGTGGTAGTAAGATTTTGTGGGGGGCTAGGGTAAATAAGTGCTTTCATGCCTTTAGTGACCGCATCTCGGAATTTTTCCAAATTGCTGCCGCTAATCGAAGGCGGTGAAAAGGTGAATTTTTTCCCCCCTTTAAAAGCTTCCAGAGTAGTGGTCTCTTCCTCTCCATAGACGGATAATTCAGGATTCTGTAGACTGAGGAGAAGTGCAAGATCTAATGTTTCCGAGGGGTTACTTGCAAAATGGGCACTGAAGCCCAGTGGTCCAAGTACAGCGGGTTGCTCTCCTTCTTTTACCTGCGCTGCGGGAGAATTTTTATCACGGAACATTTTATGTAAATTAATTTTCCTTATGGATTTATGTAAATTAATCTGAAAGCTTGACCAATCGAAAGGAGTAGAGATGCAATAGTTAAGTCCTTTATTCAATAAAGATATACAGGCTTGATCAAGTGGGATCTGAGCTAAATTAATGATTTTATTCGATCCTATGTCCGCCACGCTACGGACTTCCTTTTGGTGCCTGTCCTGGTGTCCTTTATGTTTCCTCCCTCCTCTTCTGGTATTTTAGGCTTCAAATGTTGACTGAAAGGAAGATATTCTGAATTTGTCATTATTTCTAGACATGTGCAGAAGAAAAATTCGTTTTTTTCATTTTTTATAAAATTTTCGGTTCAGTAATATTTTCAGTTTTGATTTTCAGATACATTCGGTATTCAGGTGTCCAGGTTTAATTTTTTTTCGGATACATTCGGTATTCGGGTGTCCGGTGGGTTAATTTTTTCGGATACATTCGGTATTCGGGTGTCTGGGTTTGATTTTTTTCGGATACATTCGTATTCGGGTGGGTTTGATTTTTCGTATACATTCGGTATTCTGGGTACATTCGGGTAAATCTTTGTTAAGCAGGGGACCATTATCGGGTAGTGTGTGCAGGAAAAGAGGGCAGCCGCAGAGATCGGAACATTGGAAGACAGGTAAGATAATATAATTTTATGTGATTTATATTAATACATAATGTAATGTTGAATGAATGAGTGAATGAATGAATGAATAAATGCTGTAGGAAGGATTGATGTGTTTGATCGATGTGTTTGATTGTCGGGTGTATAACATGATGTTATACATAAATCACCCGACAATCAAACGCATCATTCAAACTGTTGCAAAACTACAACACCCACCCAGCATGCGGCTGTCTGGGCATGCTGGGAGTTGTAGTTTTGTAACAGCTGGAGGCATACTTTGGCAAACACAAGCATTCACGCAGGTCAATGACATGCATAGTAATTGCCGTGGGAACATTTTTCATTCATAAAACCGCAGACTTAATTGGATAATTGTAGTGTAGAATGTTTGGTGTCCTAAGCGTTCTACACGGCAATTATCCAATTAAGCCTGCAGTTTTATGAATGAAAAATGTTCCCACGGCAATTACTATGCATGTCATTGACCTGTTAACCCATTTCTGACAAAAGCCAGCGGAATTTGAATTAAAAAGCATTGCGCGAATGTGTGTGTTAGCCAAAGTGTGCCTCCAGCTGTTGCAAAACTACAACTCCCAGCATGCCCAGACAGCCGCATGCTGGGTGGGTGTTGTAGTTTTGCAACAGCTGGAGGCACCCTAGTAACAGTAAAACAATAAATAACAGTCAGAAACAGTGTAGCGCAAGGAACAATAAAAAAATTAGAAAGAATTCTTTACTTTCGTTGTTTTACCGCATTCGGTAAATAATTAATGCATTTGTTTTCGGACAACGAATGCATTAGTTTTTTTTAACCGCAAGCATTGGGAGAATAACGAATGCATTCGTTATGTTGCTATTCGTTTTATCGATGCTATTCAGAAATATAAAAAAAAAAAAATTCGTGCATTTGGAGCGGCCCGAATGCACGAAAACGGCAACATTCGGTAAATTTGACATTCGTGCCGACACAAGCTGACAGTGGGAGGATTTTTCCTCCAGCTGTGAGCCTTGCGCTCACAGCTGTCAATCAAGGAAGTGTGTCCATGACGCAAGTGATGACTCATGGACACAGAAGGACTAGTATGTGTCCGCAGGCAGGGGGGGCAGTTGTTTGACTGGCTTTTTCAGTATGAAATACTGAAAATTTTCTAATGAAAGCAATTTTAAAACCTATTTGCTTTACAACATATCAAAAGTTTTTGTATCTGAGAGTGCCCATTTAAAGTGGTACTGTCATTAAAAACCACTTTTGATCCCTCGGTCATACATATGAAAATGTGTTGATCGCACTGGGTCTCACTCCTGAGACTCTCTGTGATTGTGAGTTATTAGCTGGGGAAGAGGGCAGCATTGTGTGCAGCTCCCCGGATATGCAGAGAAATGGACAGCTCTCCCTGCTGGCTAGGGAGTAGAGTGCAAAACCGTCCACTTCTCTGGCTAATAACTCCCGATGGAAGCAGGTTTTCGGAGTGAGACCCAGTGCTATCATCAACATGATCACCATGTGAAATCATTATCCCTTGGGGTGAATCCTGTAGTGTGGAATTTGCCATATTCTATTTTTCTTTTCTAACAGATAATCATATAATATTTAGTCTTAGGCTTATTCCATTTTCCATGACCCCTGCAGCCTTGCATGCAATAAACCTCACCAGGCACTATCTTACAAGTCACGGTATCTTGATGAATGACTGCTGGTATTAGTATACTAAAGTTACTGAACAGGAGGTATTTTGAAATATGTATACGTTTGTGAAAAAAAGTGCAATGGATTACTCCAAAGGAGTCACCACCAGGTACAGTCCCACATTTCATTTCCACTCATGTGATAGAACATGGGATTTGTTAGACACTTTACTGTCTGACATATCATGGTATGTCTAATCTGTTCTATGGGTCTCATTTATGAAAACTGTGAAGCTTGTTGTTGGACAGCCAATGACAGCACATCTTCTATTTTTCCAAGGCAGTTGAGGTAATACAAGTTGCGCTCTATTTTGAGACAAGGCTAGTTTTCTTGATAAACAGTTTTTAAAGATGGGACCTGCTGCTCTGACTGTGCTGTCCTTTACCTTTTTTCTATTACCTCAGCAGGATAGCTAAAGGACATATATCAAAATGGTAACATTGTGTTGCTTCATAGGGAGATTATCTCCATAGTACCAGGCAAATAATGGCAAATAGAAGTCAAACACAGGGACACAAGAGTAAAGTTTCAACTGGGCTTCCCCTTTTTTCTATTTTATAGCAAAGTAAAATACAGCTTTCACACTTCAACCAGGGGTGGACACAGGGGCGGACACCAGGGGCAACCAGGGGCGGACACAGACAGCAGAGGGCACCTATGCAAAGAATGTGCCTGCCCCCCCCACCCCCCTCATATATCAATTGTTCAGAACCCCCCCCCCCTCCCCTTCATATGTCACTTACTCAGGTGGACCCCCATATGTCACTTGCTCAGGGCCCCCCCAAACATCAGTTAATTATTTATTAAGGCCCCCAATATGCCGCAGCTCATTTAGGCCCCCCACATTAGGTAGCAGTTTCCAAAGATTTGGTAGCATAGTTTCCCCACATTAGGTAGCAGTTTCCCCACATTAGGTAGCATATATTCCCCACATTAGGTAGCAGTTTCCCCACATTAGGTAGCAGTTTCCCCACATTAGATAGAAGTTTCCCCACATTAGGTAGCATAGATTCCCCAAATTAAGTAGCATAGATTCCCCACATTAAGTAGCATATTTTCCCCACATTAGGTAGCAAAGTTTCTCCAAATTAGGTAACATTAGGTAGCATATTGTCCCCACATTTGGTAGCTTAGATTCCCCACATTAGGTAGCAGTCTCCCGAAATTAGGCAGCATAGCCCCCCAACACAGAGACAGACACACACACAGACACACATAGACACACTTACCTGGCCTGCGCAGCGCTTCTCCTCTCCGGGGGCTGCCTGATGAGTGACGTCACTGCCTTCCTACTGCGCGGGTCTGCGGAGGTCCGTCATTTGCGCAATGTCCCTTGTCAGACCCGGGTCGGCTATAGACTCAATGTCAAAAGTGCCTGCTGCGCTACTATGTGTCGCGGCTGCTTTAGAACAGTGAGCAGCGGCAGGGTCGGCCCTACCATGAACCTACTAGGCACAAAAAAAAGGGGGCAGCAAAGTGCCCCCAAACTGCCCCTGATAAGTGCTACCTAGTAAGTTTTTCTCCCATATACCAATTTTCGAATGGCAGAGATAAGGGATAATTGAGATGTTCGACTGGCAGAGATAAGGGATAATTGAGATAAATGGGTGTTGCAGGGAAAGGGGAGTGGAAAAAATATGACTTCTTTTTTATTTTAACATGCCCCCCCCCCCCCCCATGTATATATATTAAAAAAAAAAGCATCCCACACATATCCCCTTTAACCACATAACATATACTGCATACTCCACTCACACAGGGTAAACTTACCGAATACACCATTAACACAGGGTACACATACCACATAAATAACTCCTACAGGGTACACATACCGCATACACCACTCACACAGGGTACACGTACCACATACACCACTCACACAGGGTACACGTACCGCATACACCACTCACACAGCATACATGTACCGCATACACCACTCACACAGGGTACACGTACCGCATACACCACTCACACAGGGCACACGTACCGCATACACCACTCACACAGAGTACGTGTACCGCATACGCCACTTACACAGGGTACGCGCACCGCATACGCCTTTCAAACAGGGTACACGTACCGCATACGCCACTCACACAGGGTAAACGTACCGCATACACCACACTCACAGGGTACACGTACCGCATAAATCACTCACACAGGGTACATGTAAAACATACACTACTCACACAGGGTACACATAACACATACACCACTCACATGGGGTACACATACTGCATTCACCACTCACACAGGGAACACGTACCGCATACACCACTCACAGAGGGTACACGTACCGCATACGCCACTCACACAGGGTAAACGTACCGCATACACCACACTCACAGGGTACACGTACCGCATAAATCACTCACACAGGGTACATGTAAAACATACACTACTCACACAGGGTACACGTAACACATACACCACTCACATAGGGTACACATACTGCATTCACCACTCACACAGGGAACACGTACCGCATACACCACTCACACAGGGTACACGTACCGCATACACTACTCACACAGGGTACACGTACCGCATACACCACTCACACATGGTAGACGTAAAACATACACCACTCACACAGGGTACACGTACTGCATACACCACTCACACAGGGTACACGTACCGCATACACCACTCACACAGGGTACACGTACCGCATACACCACTCACACAGCATACATGTACCGCATACACCACTCACACAGGGCACACGTACCGCATACACCACTCACACAGGGTACAGGTACCGCATATGCCACTCACACAGGGTACACGTACCGCATACTCCACTCACACAGGGTACACGTACCGCATATGCCACTCACACAGGGTACACGTACCGCATATCCCACTCAAACAGGGAACACGTACCGCATACGCCACACACACAGGTTACACACACCGCATACGCCACTCACACAGGGTAAACGTACCGCATACGCCATTCACACAGGGTACACGTAACGCATACGCCACTCACACAGGGTACACGTACCTCATACACCACTCACACAGGGTACACGTACCGCATACGCCACTCACACAGGGTACACGTACCACATACGCCACTCACACAGAGTACACGTACCGCATACGCCACTCACACAGAGTACGTGTACCGCATACGCCACTCACACAGGGTACCCGCACCGCATACGCCTTTCACACAGGGTACACGTACCGCATACGCCACTCACACAGGGTAAACGTACCGCATACACCACACTCACAGGGTACACGTACCGCATAAATCACTCACACAGGGTACATGTAAAACATACACTACTCACACAGGGTACACGTAACACATACACCACTCACATAGGGTACACATACTGCATTCACCACTCACACAGGGAACACGTACCGCATACACCACTCACAGAGGGTACACATACCGCATACGCCACTCACACAGGGTAAACGTACCGCATACACCACACTCACAGGGTACACGTACCGCATAAATCACTCACACAGGGTACATGTAAAACATACACCACTCACACAGGGAACACATACCGCATACACCACTCACACAGGGTACACGTACCGCATACACTACTCACACAGGGTACACGTACCGCATACACCACTCACACATGGTAGACGTAAAACATACACCACTCACACAGGGTACACATACTGCATACACCACTCACACAGGGTACACGTACCGCATACACCACTCACACATGGTAGACGTAAAACATACACCACTCACACAGGGTATACGTACTGCATACACCACTCACACAAGGATCACATACCGCATACACCACTCACACATGGTAGACGTAAAACATACACCACTCACACAGGGTATCCGTACTGCATACACCACTCACACAAGGATCACATACCGCATACACCACTCACACATGGTAGACGTAAAACATACACCACTCACACAGGGTATCCGTACTGCATACACCACTCACACAAGGAACACATACCGCATACGCCACTCACACAATGGCCATATACACACTTACTACACATGCTACTCGAACACTGAACCTATTGATAAATTAGAAACATGGCACACATATGTCTAACAAAAAAAAAATTATTTCATTTATAGAAGGGACATATAGTGTTAATAATACATCACACAGGGCACACTGCAGTCTATACTGCTAAACTCACCTGATTTATTTTCTTAAACTGCATGCAGGAGCTGGCAGGACCCATGGCACCAACATGCCCCGCCCCTGCTGTAAGCTCCACCCCTTGTGATAAACACTGTCAATTTCAACTATAACTTCATCAACCTGCTGGCTTTATTCCAGACTGCAGCCGGTGATTGGTTAGTGACTCTTCCTCCTTCTCTGCAGTCTGGTAAAAAGAAGGGGCTGCTAGGACCTGAGAGGAACGATACAGAGCTGCCGGCCACTACACTGTGCACACATGGGACTATGCAGTCTGCTACAGCCAGTAAGTGTAGCAGCCTCTGACCAGCAGGGAGCGCTGTGTGCAGGGGAGAGCCAGCTGTGTATGGAGAACATTGGCCACTGTTGATTCATTTGTATGCACGTCCTAAGAATGCACTTACAATTGATTACAGGCACCTCCTAGCAACGCCATTGACGGCGGGCCCCCTCACACCCTGCCCCCCCTTACATGCTGGACCCCCTTACACCCTGGGCCCCCTCACACCCTGCCCCCCCTTACACGCTGGACCCCCTTATACCCTGGGCCCCCTCACACCCTGCCCCCCCCCCTCACACGCTGGGCCCCCTCACACACTGGGCCCCGGTGCCTCTGAACCGGCTGCCCAGGTGATATATCTGCCCCTGAACAATACAGCCATTAAATATGTTACTCATACACATCAAAATGTCCCTTTTAGGCAGCAGATCTCAAGGACCTCAATTCCCACCAGAGGTACAAGTTCCTTGCAAGCTCAGGCCGAGTTCACATGTTAGGAAAATGTGCGGAATGTCTGCACAGAAAACACATGCGGACATTCCACACATTTGCCCGATCTGGCGCACTAGGATGGCTCAGAAATGTCTCATAGACAGCAATGCATTTCCTTGCGGACTCCGCAAAGAGAATAGACATGTCTATTTTATCTGTGAATGTTGGAATCAGAATTTCCACATAAGAAACATTTGGTGCAGAAATTCTGCTGTGTGAACAGCGCAGCAGAATCCCATTGAAATCAATGGGACTCTGCTGCAGCAGAATGTCAGTGCGGAATATTCCATGCAGCCTTTGTGCAATAAATCTGCCTTGTGAACATACTCTTAGTGTGCGTTCACACGCTAGTAACTAGAAACGGGTTTCCTGCTGCGAGAAACCTGCAGCGAGTTACACTACCATTCATTTAAATGTGAAAGGAGGATGCGGTAAAAAATGGTTAGGGAGGTGGTGCACAGACTTTGGTGAAGAAAGAAAAGACTTGAGCAGCACAGGACAATGAGAATTTTATTTGTGTTTTGGGGACAACGCATTTTGGCATACACTAATGCCTTCCTCAGGTCCACTTACAGTTCCCAGGTGCTGGATGTGCTCCCAGGTCCTGCTTGTATCTGTGCTGCCGCGGTCTGTCACTCTTTTACATATGCCAACCGTATGTAAAAAACGAGATGTGAATGTACCCATTTTAGGACCTGTCCAGAGTAGGAGCAAATCCCCATAGCAAACCTATCCTGCTCCGGACAGTTCCTAAAATGGACAGAGGTGTCAGCAGGGAGCACCGTGGTCAGACAGAAAGGAAATTCAAAAAGAAAAGAACTTTCTGTGGAGCAAACAACAGCTTACAAGTACAGGAAAGATTAAGATTTTTTAATAGAAGTAATTTACAAATCTGTAAAATTTTTTGCACCAGGTGATTAAAATAAAAATGAGTACCCCTTTAAGTTTTCTGTACATCCCTACTTCCATACATCTATACATCTGTGCTCTGCCCCCCCCCCCCCCCCCAAAAAAAATAAAAAAAAATAAAATAAAATAAAAAACACTGCTCTGAATGACAGACACAGTAAGGCTGGGTTCACATATATCAGGCGTCCGGCATAGTTTCCCTCTGGCAAGCATCGGAGGGAAACTGATGCTAGAACTGATCCCATTCATTTGAATAGGACAGTTCACAATCATCCAGCGCCTCAATTTTGACGCCGGATGGTTGGACACGCCGGAGGGCACCGGACAGCTTCCAGAAACAATGGGCGCCGGATGCTATACAACTGATGACAAGTTGTCATCAGTTATGGCATCAGTTGCTTCAAGATCCTATGCCGGACATACGTGAACCCAGCCTAACTTTATCCCCATCTCACACCTTATAAAGGATATGCTGATAACATTTTGGGGCCAGCTAACACAGGACTCCTTTTGTGGAGTCCACGTCCAAATGGGTGAGAATTGTTTTGACAGCATGAAGGAGACCTACTCGATATTAGGCAGGCGTTTTATTGTATTGTTCTAACATGCATCCTCTATGTTAAAAACACCACCAGATGGCGATATTTATCTAAAATAAGAAAGCTAATCAAAAGCTATTATGACTTCACTACTATCAGCTCTAATCATGGCCATTTTAACCTAAACCATTAGTAGTCATATATAAATTCAAGCAGACAGCTATGTATTTACTATAGACAAACAGCAGTAGAAATAGTTATATTCATGATATTATTGCTAAATTGCTATTTTTATTTTTTTTGAAAATTGTATTCATTTTCAAAGGCATACATGAAGGTAAAAGTCAAAACAAACAGTATAAAGCACTAGAGCAACTAAGTGTGCTTGGTTCACAAAAAGGAGACCATTCAAAAGCAATATTAACCCCTTCCCCCTATAGGACGTAAGCATATGTCCCAGCAGCCGACACGTTCGCGGGCAGCGCAGGAGATCGGCAGCGGAACCCGGCTGTCAATCACAGCTGGAGTCCCGCCGCAGCTGCCGGAGCATTAACCCCGTAGATGCCGGGATCAATCCTGATCACGGCATCTATGGTGTTGACAGTGGGAGCGCTCTCCCCCTGTTCACCAACGGTGGTGCCGCGATACAATCACGGGTTGTCGTTGGTTGCTATGGCAGCAGGAGGTCAGATCATGACCTCCTGTCTGCCTGCTACGGAAGCCTGTGAGATCCAGCCACAGGCTGGATCGCACAGGCTGTACTGTGTGCAGCTGATCAGGTATTGCAGCATAGTATAAAATGTAAAAAGTGTAAAAAATTAAATAAAAAGTTCTTCAATAAAAGTATGAAGTGTAAATAAAATTAAATGCCCATTTCCCAATAAAAGCCCTGTATTATCACCAAAAAAGATCAAAAACACAAATCATATACATAATTGGTATTTCCACGTCCGTAATGACGTGTACTTTAAAACTATAATGTAAATTATCCGTCACGGTGAATGCCGTAAAAAAAACATCAAAAAAAGCGCAAAATTCGCCAATTTTGGTACAATTAGCGGAATAAAAAAGATTAAAAGGTAGCACATATCGCAAAAATTATACCAATAAAAAGTCGGACAAAAATAAAAAAGTTACGGCTGTTGGAAAATGAATGGCAGAAAAAGAATTCTGCTCAGAAAAGGAAAAAGAACATAGAAAGCTATATAAAATGGGTATTGCCATAATCGTACTGACCCATAGAATAAATATAACATCACTTTTACCGCACAGTGTATACCATAAAAATAAAAAAATTTAAAAAACGCCACAAATTTTCCCACAATATTTTGGAGTTTAAAAAAAAAAAAATACTGCATGTATCAACAAAAAATGCACCACTCATATAAAGTACAATATGTCACAAAAAACTATCTCAGAATCGCTCTGCTCAGAAAAAGCATTCTAAAGTTATTACCATTTAAAGAGATACATGTCAAATAAAAAAAAGAAGAGCCTGGTCATTGAGGTAAAAAATGGGTCCATCCTTAAGGGGTTAACAGACAGCTCTATGGTAGAAAACACAAGGATCAATGACAAATATCCGCAACACCTCACGGGGAGGTCGATATGTATGGCTGAAGTGGAATTGCTGAGGGAGGTAGAGCGGGACACAAAGAATATCACTGTCCTGCACCAATGGCCATAAAATGGTAACAGTAAACGTGTCTCCTATCCGTGTAGCAGAAAAGGGTAAGGAGGAGTAAGGAAGTAGAGCAGGAGAAAGTAGGAGGGACGAAAATAAAGAAGGGGAGAGAGAGAGAAGAAGCCAGAGAACATAACGATACAGGAAGAACAAACGTACCTCATGTATACAACAGGTCCCAAGTCACCGCAACACCCAGGCGAGTTGGAAGGTCAGGATGTAAGGATGATGTGGGGAAAGACTATGAAATCAATGGGGCAAGGGCGGGAAAACTGTTGGCATTAGTTAGCTAGATAGAGACATTCATAATCTCTCGAGCTCAGTAACTCCGACCAAGGATACCATATAGC
This sequence comes from Hyla sarda, assembly GCF_029499605.1. NCBI lineage: Eukaryota > Metazoa > Chordata > Amphibia > Anura > Hylidae > Hyla > Hyla sarda. The sequence goes on from NC_079189.1 coordinate 211,198,892, forward strand.
GAAGTGTTTCTCCGCTTATCGTTTAGATTCAGCTAGGAGTTCTTTCGTACAACATAATTGTGAGACATCTTGTAGCCAGGAAGAAATTGTCGGTGAAATTGCTATTTTTTTCAATAAAGCAACCAAAATGTCATTGGATAATATAAGCTCAAACAGATGCTGTATCAGGGACTGTATTCTTCTTTAGAAGCATTGTTCCAATAAGATAATGCTAAGGCGCTTGGAGCTGAATAGAGGCACCACAAAGCATTGTCATTCCTGTGTCTTGAGGTATACGCTATACGTCAGTGGTCTTAAACTGTGGCTCTCCAGATGTTGCAAAACTTCAACTCCCAGCATGCCCAGACAGCCAACGGCTGTCCGGGCATGCTGGGAGCTGAAGTTTTGCAACATTTGAGGGCCACAGTTTGAGACCACTGCCGTAGTTAAAGGGGTACTCCGGTGAAAACCTTTTTTCTTTTAAACTGGTGGCAGAAAGTTAAACACATTTGTAAATTACTTCTATTAAAACATTTTAATCCTTCCAGTACTTATTAGCTGCTGAATGCTACAGAGGAAATTTCTTTCTTTTTGGAACACTGATGACATCACGAGCACAGTGCTCTCTGCTGAGCTCTCTGTCCATTTTAGCAACCATGCATAGCAGATGCATGCTAAGGGCAGCATGGTGGCTCAGTGGTTAGTACTGCTGCCTTGCAGTGCTGGGAACTTGGGTTCAAATCCCTCTAAGGACAACAATAAATAAATCATTATTATTATTATAATAACGTCAGCAGAGAGAACTGTGCTCGTGATGTCATCAGAGAGAATTCCAAAAAGAAAAAAATTTCCTCTGTAGTATTCAGCAGCTAATAAGTACAGGAAGGATTAAGATTTTTTAATAGAAGTAATTTACAAATATGTTTAACTTTCTGCTAGAGGTGCACCGAAATGGAAATTTCAGAACCGAAACGAAACCGAAATAAAAAAAAATGTCCGGCCGAAACCGATACCGATACCGAAAATGACTTCTCCCCGTCTTCTGGTAAAATGCAGCGCTCCACTCATTAGATTAGATTCCCCCACATTAGATTGCCAGCTCCCCCACATTAGGTCGGGAGTTCCCCCACATTAGTAGGCAGCTCCTCCACAATAGTAGGCAGCTCCCCCACAATAGTAGGCAGCTCTCCCACAATAGTAGGCAGCTCCCCCACATTAATAGGCAGCTCCCCTACAACAATAGGCAGGTTCCCCACATTAGGTCAGCATTTCCCCCACAATAGTAGGCAGGTTCCCCACAATAGTAGGCAGCTCCCCCCAACAATAGTAGGCAGTTCCCACACAATATTAGGCAGCTCCCCCCAACAATATTAGGCAGCTCCCCCCACATTTTTAGGCAGCTCCCTCCCACATTAGGTCAGCAGTTCCCCCACAATAGTAGGCAGGTTCCCCACAATAGTAGGCAGCTCCCCCACATTAGGTCAGCATTTCCCCCACAATAGTAGGCAGGTTCCCCACAATAGTAGGCAGCTCCCCCCAACAATAGTAGGCAGTTCCCACACAATATTAGGCAGCTCCCCCCAACAATATTAGGCAGCTACCCCCACATTTGTAGGCAGCCCCCCCCCCCACATTAGTTCAGTAGTTCCCCCACAATAGTAGGCAGGTTCCCCACAATAGTAGGCAGTTCCCCCACAATAGTAGGCATCTCCCCCACATTTGTAGGCAGCTCCCCCCCCCACAATATTAGGCAGCTCCCCCCCACAATATCAGGCAGCTCCCCCCAACAATATCAGGCAGCTCCCCCCAACAATATTAGGCAGCTCCACCCCAACAATATCAGGCAGCTCCACCCCAACAATATTAGGCAGCTCCCCCCACATTTGTAGGCAGCTCCCCCCCCCATTAGGTCAGCAGTTCCCCCACAATAGTAGGCAGCTCCCCCCACCCCACAGACATACAGCTTCCAGCCATATACAGTGTATGGCTGGAGGCTGTATGTCTGTACTGCTGCCCCCACAGTGATCCGGTCACCGCTCCTCCGGCCCGGGGTCACATCTACTGCTATGGCCTATGGACCATAGCAGTAGGTGCCGGGACCGGAGGAGCGGTGACCGGAACACTCAAGAAGATGACGCGGTCACTTACCAGGCCCCGGCCAGCACGCGTTCTCCTGCGACGATCCTGCGGTCCTCCTGCGTCTCTATGGTTGTGCGCACGGGACGTCAGTGACGTACCGTGCGTACGACCATAGAGGCGGAGAAGCGAAGGACCGAAGGAGGATCGCAGGAGGACGCCGGGGAATGGTGAGTGACAGGCGGACATCCTTATGTCCCGAAAAGATTTTTCGGGACACAGGAATGTCCGGGATAGGAGTAGGAATACTTCTTTTTATGTGCCCGGGCCGGCTCCCATGTGTGGCTGCAGGCGGGGGCCGACCAGAGCATATAAAACCTAATACTGTATACTAAAAACCAGGGGGCCTCCAGCTGTTGTGAAACTACAACTCCCAGCATGTCCGGACAGACTTTGCCGGTCCGGGCATGCTGGGAGTTGTAGTTTCACAACAGCTGGAGGCCCCCTGGTTTTTAGTATACAGTATTGGTTTTTATATGCTCTGGTCGGCCCCCGCCTGCAGCCACACACGGGAGCCGGCCCGGGCACATAAAAAGAAGTATTCCTATCCCGGAGAGCGTGCCCCCCCCCCCCCCCGATGTTGCGCCCGGTGCGGCCGGCCCCCCCTGCACCCCCCACGAGTGCCTCTGCCACTGGCAGTGTTTGTAACTTGTGCTGTGGGCGGGCAGGGGAGGTGGTCATTATCGGCACATTTTTTGTTGTTTCGGCATTTTGCCGAAATAGGTATTTTCAGCCGATACGTATCGGCCGCCGATATATCGGTGCATCCCTACTTTCTGCTGTTACGCCGAGCGCTCCGGGTCGCTGCTCCTCCCCGGAGCGCTTGCGGCGTTCCCCTCTCTGCAGCGCCCCAGTCAGACCCGCTGACCGGGAGCGCTGCACTGACAATGCCGACGGGGATGCGATTCGCATAGCGGGACGCGCCCACTCGCGGATCGCATCCCAATCCACTTACTTGTCCCGGTCCCCGGCTGTCACGTCCTGGCGCATGCGGCTCCGCTCCTTAGGGCGCGCGCCAGCTCTCTAAGATTTAAAGGGCCAGTGCGCCTAGTCCTTCTGTCCCACGCCTTCTCAGCAGTCAGCGAGGTTGAGCCGTTGCCGGTGGATACGACCTGGTTGCTACCGCGGCAGCAAGACCATCCCGCTTTGCGGCAGGCTCTGGTGAATACCAGTAGCAACCTAGAACCGGTCCACCGGTACGGTCCACGCCAATCCCTTACTGACACAGAGGATCCACATCCAGCCTGCCGAATCCTAACAGTAGATCCGGCCATGGATCCCACTGAGGTCCCGCTGCCAGTTGTCGCTGACCTTACCACGGTGGTCGCCCAGCAGTCTCAACAGATAGAGCAACTAGGACAACAGTTCGCCCAACAAGGACAGCAGCTGTCGCAGTTGACCGCCATGCTACAGCAACTTCTGCCACAGCTACAGCAGCAACCATCTCCTCCGCCAGCTCCTGCACCTCCTCCTCAGCGAGTGGCCACTCCTAACCTCCGCTTGTCCCTGCCGGACAAATATGATGGGGACTCTAAACTCTGCCGTTGTTTCCTGTCTCAATGTTCCCTACATTTGGAGATGTTGTCGGACCAATTTCCCACAGAACGGTCAAAGGTGGCTTTCATGGTTAGTCTCCTGTCTGGGAAGGCCTTGTCATGGGCCACACCGCTCTGGGACCGCAATGATCCTGTCACTGCCACTGTTCAGTCCTTCTTCGCTGAGGTTCGTAGTGTCTTCGAGGAACCAGCCCGAGCCTCTTCTGCCGAAACAGCCTTGCTGAACCTGGTTCAAGGAAATTCTTCTGTAGGCGAATACGCCATCCAATTTCGTACCCTCGCCTCTGAATTATCTTCGAACAACGAGGCCCTCTGCGCGACCTTTAAAAAAGGCCTATCCAGTAACATCAAGGATGTGCTGGCCGCACGAGAAATTCCTGCCAACCTGCATGAACTTATCCATTTGGCCACCCGCATTGACATGCGTTTTTCTGAAAGACACCAGGAGCTCCACCAGGAAAAGGACCTTGATCTCTGGGCACCTCTCTCCCAGCATCCTTTGCAATCTACCCCTGTGCCTCCCGCCGAGGAGGCTATGCAAATGGATCGGTCTCGCCTGACCCATGAAGAGAGGATTCGCCGCAGAGATAAAAATTTATGTCTGTACTGCGCTAGTACCGAACATTTCCTAGTGGATTGCCCTATTTGTCCTCCACGTCTGGGAAACGCACTCACGCACCCAGCTCACGTTGGAGTGGCGTCTCTTGGTATGAAGTCTGCTTCTCCAAGTCTCACTGTGCCCGTGCGGATTTCTCCTTCTGCCAACTCCTCCTTCTCAGCTGTGGCCTTCTTGGACTCTGGTTCTGCGGGAAATTTAATTTTGGCCTCTTTTGTTAATAGGTTCAACATTCCTGTGACCCGTCTCGTCAAGTCACTCTACATTTCCTCGGTCAACGGAGTAAAATTGGACTGCACTGTGCGTTACCGCACAGAACCCCTGCTTATGAGCATTGGACTGCATCACGAAAAAATTTAATTTTTTGTTCTGCCCAACTACACCTCTGAAGTCCTCCTCGGCCTGCCATGGCTCCAACGCCATTCTCCTACCCTTGACTGGACCACCGGGCAGATCAAGAGCTGGGGTGCTTCTTGCCACAAAAAATGCCTCACGTCTGCTCCCAGTCCCGTCAGTCAAACCTCAGTGACTCCTCCTATACCAGGTCTCCCCAAGGCCTATCAGGACTATGCCGATGTTTTTTGCAAAAAACAAGCAGAGATTTTGCCTCCTCATAGCCCCCTTCCTGGTAACACTCTGCCCCGTGGCAAGCTTCACCCTCTGCCCCCCCTCCCCATTCCCACTTCTTCTGGACTGCCTGCCATTGATGAATTTACCCAGGACTTCTCTGTCTTCCAGAAAGAAACTCAAGAATCGCTCCCAATGGTCTCGTCTCATGTGAAGCGACAAGCAGACAAAAAGAGGGGGAGACCTAAGGGGGGGTAATGTTACGCCGAGCGCTCCGGGTCCCTGCTCCTCACCGGAGCGCTCGTGGCGTTCCCCTCTCTGCAGCGCCCCGGTCAGACCCGCTGACCGGGAGTGCTGCACTGACACTGCCGACGGGGATGAGATTCGCATAGCGGGACGCGCCCGCTCGCGGATCGCATCCCAATCCACTTACTTGTCCTGGTCCGTGGCTGTCACGTCCTGGCGCGCGCGGCTCCGCTCCTTAGGGCGCGCGCGCGCCAGCTCTCTATAATTTAAAGGGCCAGTGCACCAATGATTGGTGCCTGGCCCAAATCAGTCTAATTAGCTTCCACCTGCTCCTTGCTCATATAACCTCACTTCCCCTTCCCAGCATTGCCGGATCTTGTTGCCCTTGTGCCTTGAGTAAGCGTTTCCAGTGTTTGCCATACCAGTGTTTCCCGACCTTCTGCTATCACCATTGACTACGAACCTTGCCGCTTGCCCTGACCTTCTGCTACGTCTGACCTCGCCTCTGTCTAGTCCTTCTGTCCCACGCCTTCTCAGCAGTCAGCGAGGTTGAGCCATTGCCGGTGGATACGACCTGGTTGCTACCGCCGCAGCAAGACCATCCCGCTTTGCGGCGGGCTCCAGTAGCAACCTATAACCGGTCCACGCAAATCCCTCGCTGACACAGAGGATCCACATTCAGCCTGCCGAATCCTAACATCTGCCACCAGTTGATTTAAAAGAAAAAAGGTTTTCACCGGAGTAACCCTTTTATAAGGTCAAAAGTTTATGTCATTCCGACCACAAAATTTGAGTTTATGAGGTGCACAAAAATCTGGTGTAGAACAATCTCATGGCATCCTCCAGGATCTATCTATATCAACCTGATAATGCATGATACAACCTGTACTCACTGTACGATCCAGGAGTTTTGTATTTAAAGGGGTATTCTGGTGGAAAACATTTTTTTTTTTAAATCAACTGGTGTCAGAAAGTTAAACAGATGTGTAATCCTTCCAGTACTTATCAGCTGCTGTATGCTGCCTCTGACAGACAGAGGTGTCAGCAGAGTGGGAAGACAGAAAAGAAATTCAAAAATAAATAAAACTTCCTCTGGAGCATACAGCAGCTGATAAGTGCTGGAAGGATTAAGATTTTTTTTTAAATAGAAGTAATCTGATTATCTTTCTGGCACCAGTTGATTTAAAAAAATAATAATTCCACTGGAGGACCCCTTAAAGTATCTGTCTACAGGGACCAACCTCTAACAGTGGTAGATTGTTTTTAACCTGATATACCATGTTCAACCACCAGTCAACTATGCTACTTCAAAAAAAAAAAAATAATAACTTAGACACAGAGCGCCTCATTTACTAAAAGTGTTGGGTTTTTACTAGTGGGAAAAGTTGTTTCAGCCTTGCAGGATTCCTTTCTATTTACTATTGGGAAAAGTCGGGAACATTTTCTGACCAGCTTTTTCTAGGTGGATATTTCCAGCCATTTATCCACAGGATTTTCTGTGAATTCCATAGTAAATCGGTTGGGTTGTTAAACCACTCCCCTTTTTGGACAGGTCACGCCCCTTTACATCAGACCATGCCCATTTTTGGCTTTTCACAGTGCAATGTCGGGTTTGCTGGATTTTCCAGGCGCACACTGTTGCACACTGGCACAGACTGGCGCAGACATGTCTCAGACACTCTGCACCAAGATAACCAGACAAAAACTGGTCAGTTTCAGCTTAGTAAATGAGGCCCAGAGAGTGTGATTTTATATAACTATATGTTGCTTTTTTATTTTTTTTTTCATTTAAATTCTAAAAACTATGGAGCACAATTCATAATATGTTCACATGAAATAAAAAAAAGCACTACGTGTAGTGAGTTCTGGTTTTCTTTGTTGACTTAAAGACTAAAATGTATAATCTGAAAATGTGGACTATGTAGACCCTTTACAATATACAGTGACCCCCAGACCTACGATGGCCCCGACATACGATAATTTCAACATACGATGGCCTCGGGGCCATCGCATAAACAGCTATCTGGCAGCGCAGACTGCTTCAGCTGCCGCCGGATAGCTGTTTAAGGTGCCCCATGTGGTCCGGTGATGATCACTCACCTATCCCCGGCGCTCCGGACAGTTCTCTTCAGGATCCCCTGCATCGCCGTCGCTCTCTTTCGACGTCATCACGTCGCCACGCACGCCGTCCCATCATCCAATAGGAGCGGTGTGCGCAGCGACGTGATGACGGCGATGAAGAGCGATGATCCCAGGCAGCAGAGACGTCCGGAGCGGCGGGGACACCCCGGGGACACGGCGACATCGATGGAGGGCGACATCCAGGGCAGCGGTGACAGTCCGGAGCGGCGGGGAAAGGTAAGTATAACTTCCTATACTTATCATTGCACGGATCCCTCAACATATGATGGTTTCAACTAACGATGGTTCATTTGGAACGAATTACCATTGTATGTTGAAGCACCTTAACAGCGATAACTGTTTCTAGTCTTCTTGGGTATGATGCCACAAGATTTGCACACCTGAGCTTGGGACTTTTCTGCCACTCTTTTCTGCAGCTCCTCTCAAGCTCTGTCTGTTTGGATGAGGACTGTCGGTGTGGACTATTTTCAGGTCTCTCCAGAGATGCTCAACTGGGTTCAAATAAGGGCTTTGGCTGGTTCAATAAGCATATTCCACTTCTATGCTGAGTTGTGGATCAGGTTTTCAGTAAGAATATATATTTACTTTGATCGATTCAGCTTTCTTTTAACCCTGACCATTCTCCCTCTCCCAGCCATTGAAAAACACGCCCATGGCATAATGCTACCACCATCATGTTTCACTGTGGGGATGGTATTGAGAAGGTAAAGAACAGTGCCTGGTTTCTTCCAGACATAACACTTAGAATTAAGATGTTCAATTTTGGTTTTACCAGATCAGAGAATCTTGTTTATCACACTTAGTGCCCCCTTTTTTATTTTATTTTTTTTTGTAAACTCTAGGGGGGCCCTTCTTTTGCAAAGTTGAGGCTTCTTTTTGAGCACACTGTTATAAAGCCCAGATTGGTGAAATGCTGCAGTAATGGTTGACCTTCTGTACGTTTTTCCAATCTGCACACAGGATATTTGAAGCTTAGCCAGAGTGACCATAGGATTCTTTGTCACCTCTCTTACCAAGGTCCTTCTCGCCCAATTATTTAGTGTAGCAAGATGGCCAGTTCTACGAGTCCTGGTCTGAGCTCTACAGGCAGCTCATTCAGCCCCACAGTTTATTTTTTTACCTGATATGCATTGTCAGCTGTGAGACCTTATATAGACAGGGGTGTGTCCTTCCAAATCCTGTCCAATCAGCTGAAATTACCACAGGGTACTCCAATGAAGGTGAAGGAACATCTCAGAGGTGGTCAAGGGAAATGGGAGGAGCCAGAGCTAAATGATTTCATAACTTTTAATGTATATTTGCAAAAACTTCTAAAATTCAGTTTTCACTGACATTTTATTTCTTTTTATTTAAGCAAAAAATTACAAAATTTGAAAGGGTTTGAAAACTTTCTGAATGCACTGTATGATGTAGCGCATTGTGTTTATTGGCCAGACAAACCAGAGCACATATCTACACCTACCGAAGCAGGGCCGGTTCTGCCTATTGGCAAAATAGGCAGCTGCCTGGAACGCCCTCTTCATGGGGGCGCCACTCTACAAGAAATTTTGTGGCCAGCCTACACCCAGAGCATCCGTCGCTTATCCAAAGCACCCGCCCAGCTAGAAACACCATCCAACCCCATAGCCCCCCCAGTACTATAATAATCTGCATTCTTTAGCCTACTGGAGGAGTGTAGTGCCACCTCCGAGGCCAGACAGGCAGATTCTGGCATCGCATGCGCCTCCATACATCAGCCCCATGAGGAGGAGGTTTGTTATAGTGTGTCACCCCAGTAGTAAGGTGGGGCGTATCAAAGGGCAGAGCCAATGGGCGATGTCAAGAGGCGGTAAAATTAGCTTTTGCCTAGGGTGGCAAAAATCCTTGCATCAGATCTGTACCTAAGTATAAAAGCAGTTCGATCATTTTCCATCTTAATTAGAGATGAGCGAATCGAAGCTGATGAACCCAAATTTGTTTTACGTATTTCAGGAAATATTCAATATTCTAATGTGCTAATCGCTTCATTAAACTCCATTTACAGCGTTCCAGGCTCCAGGGCATCTAAAATGGCAGATCCACAAGTCAGTACATGGGGCAAGGGACGCTGGGAAGGCAAGGCGGGAAGGGAATTAGGCGGGATGACCCTGAATCACATGCAGGATGCTGCCTATCAGCAGCCAGTCACCCCAGTGATGTCACAGCCCTATATAATCGGCAGCCATATTGCGGCCAGCCACTTAATTCATGACACTGCAGAGAGATGGGACAGACAGCCTGTGTGTATGTGTTACAGCAGAGAAAAGCACATTCCAGCAGCATTTAACATCCTCCTAGTCACATCAGCATTCTCGTGGATGGAGAGCATTGTTTTTTCACTGAAAAGGATTTTTACTGCAGCTGCAGGCATTAACCTCCCAGTCACTTTCTTCAGCATAGTATTACAGAGAGGGGCAGATAGCTGTGTGTTGCCTCATACATTTTAACAAGCTGCATCAACTTCATAAACCTTAGCAGAGGAGGCAGAAATAATTTTTCAGTGCCATTCAGTCTCTTTGTTCCACAGCAACTCATCTGCTGGTTATACTAGTCTATAAATGGTATAACACCCAGCAGTCCATTCCTAATAGTCTATGACAGAGTGCAATTTTGTGTTTAGTACACAGCTTTTTTGGCTGCAGCACTGTTGTGTACTGCTGGTGTTTTACAAAAATAAATATATATTTTTAAGGGTACTGTAGCACATTTTTCTGCCCTCATCAGTGCATACCGCATACGTACATCAAAGTAGTGTAATATTTTGTACCTGTTAAAGGGGTATTCCAGGAAAAAACTTTTTTTATATATATCAACTGGCTCCAGAAAGTTAAACAGATTTGTAAATTACTTCTATTAAAAAATCTTAATCCTTTCAATAATTATCAGCTGCTTAAGTTGAGTTGCTGTTTTCTGTCTGGCAACAGTGCTCTCTGCTGACATCTCTGCTTGTCTTGGGAACTGCACAGAGTATAATAGGTTTGCTATGGGGATTTGCTTCTAAACTGGGCGGTTCCCGAGACACGTGTCATCAGAGAGAACTTAGACAGTAAAGAACAACTCAATCTGCTGCCGGGGCCGAAAACATCACACTGCTGCTCAGCCTATTTCCGGCCAGTACTTCAGTACTTCACTGCGGCCGGTGATTGGCTGAGCCCAGTAAGACTCTCCAACCACCGGCAACCAGGAAGTGGATCACGGCGGAGGTCGGAGCCGGTTACCAAAGGCCCCGGGGGAGCGGAGGAAGGTATGTACATCTTTATTTTTTTACTGCCGGCAGTATGGGTGACAATTTTTATGTTCTTGAGTTCTCCTTTAAGGACCCGGGGTTTTTCCGTTTTTTGCATTTAGTTTTTTTCCTCCTTACCTTTAAAAAATTATAACTCTTTCAATTTTGCACCTACAAATCCATATGATGGCTTATTTTTTGCACCACCAATTCTACTTTGTAATGACGTCAGTAATTTTACCCAAAAATCTACAGCGAAATGGAAAAATGGATTGCATTTAATTTTTTTCCTCCTTACCTTTAAAAAATCATAACTCTTTCAATTTTGCACCTAAAAATCCATATGATGGCTTATTTTTTGCGCCACCAATTCTACTTTGTAATGACGTCAGTCATTTTACCCAAAAATCTACAGCGAAATGGAAAAAAAAATCCTTGTGAGACAAAATTGAAAAAAAACACACCATTTTGTAACTGTTTGGGACTTCCGTTTCTACACAGAACATTTTTTGGTAAAAATGACACCTTCTCTTTATTCTGTAGGTCCATACAATTAAAATGATACCCTACTTATGTAGGTTTGATTTTGTCGTACTTCTGGAAAAAATCATAACTACATGCAGGAAAATGTATACATTTAAAGTTGTCATCTTCTGACCCCTATAACTTTTTTATAGGACCAAAAATGCACTATTTTGGACTTTGGAATTTTTTTGCGCGTACGCCATTGACCGTTTACTTAACAATATATTTTTATAATTCGGACATTTCTACATGCGGCGATACCACATATGTTTATTTTTATTTTTATTTACACCGTTTTTTTATGGAAAAAGGGGGGTGATTCAAACTTTTATTAGGGGAGGGGTTAAATGATCTTTATTCACTTTTTTCTTTTCACTTTTTTTTTTTTGCAGTGTTATAGCTCCCATAGGGACCTATAACACTGCATTCACTGATATTTTACATTGATCAGTGGTTTATCATAAGAAACCACTGATCGATGATTCTGCCGTTTTACTGCTCATGCCTGGATCTCAGGCACTGAGCAGTCATTCGGCGATCGGACAGCGAGGAGGCAGGTAGGCATCCTCCGGCTGTCATGTAAGCTGTTTGGGATGCCACGATTTTGCCATTTGGCAATCCCAAACAGCTCTCTGAGCTAACCGGCATGGTTTTACTTTCACTTTAGATGCGGCGTTCAACTTTGAACACCGCGTCTAAAGGGTTAATAACGTGCGGCACCGCGATCAATGCCGTGCCCGACCTGCTATGACGCGGGGCCCCGCGTTATGGATAGGGAGCGGACTCATGACGAACGCGTACGTCATGGGTCCTTAAGAGGTTAATAGAAGTAATTTACAAATCTGTTTAACTTTCTGGAGCCAGTTGATGGAGCCAGTTGAAAGTCCAGGCAAAAGTACTCATCGTTAGGTGTTGTACTCAGATACTTTTTTATGTGTACTGAAGAGCATTTTTCTGCCCTCATCAGTGCATACTACATACCAACATCTAAGTAGTGTACTATGTTGTACCTGTTAATCTGTCAAGGGCTTACATACTGTGAAAGGACAGACAAAAGTAATCACCGGCTGGTGTTTTACAAAAATACAGAGTTTTTAGGTGCTTTGTAGCGCATTTTTCTGCCCTCATAAGTGCATACCGCATATGTACATCTAAGTACTCTACTATTTTTTTTTACCTGTTTAACTGTCAAGGGCCTAGATACCGTGAAAGGACATCCAATAGTACACACCTGCTGCTGTACTAGACAAATACTGTTTTAAGCGTAGTGAAGTGTATTGTACTCCCCTCATGTACGCACTAAGTATGTCAGGCAGAGAAGTGCCAGAACGTGCACAGAGGAGTGGCAGAGGCCTAAATCCTTCAGGCAGAGGTCGCAGCAGACTAGGGGCGAGTGGCAGCAGGAGTCGCAGCGAGGGGCCTGAGCTCCCGTTATCAGCTAGCGGTCGTGTCTCGACTAGCAACCCATCTGCCGTCGTCAATTGGTTAACACGGTCATCCACTTTATCACAAGTTACATCTGACACCCCCAGTCAACAGTCGGTGAGTTCCTCAGACACAACCCTTAGTTGGCATGGTCCGGGAGCAGTCCCTGTCCTCCCATTGCCTCTGTCCTATGCTGTTCCATCTCCTACAGAAGTATCTTATGCTGTGGGTTTAGCTCCACTATTCACTGAGGACAATCTAATAGAGGACAGTCAGCAGCTACTGCCCAGCCAAGAAGGGGAGGAGACATCCGCCGCTTCCTCCGCTAGGCGGGCAAGTGGTGATGAGGAGAGTGACGTGGGAGGGGGTGTTGCCAGGGTTCAGGGTCATGAAGCAGACACTGTTGAGGACCCTGAGGAGGACATCAGTGATGTGCAGACACTTGTTGATGATGATGATGAAGCCGATCACAATTGGGAGCCAGCTGCAGAAGGGGCTTCATCATTACCAGGAGAAGAGAGTTGCAGGTTGCCCCCTGAGGCAGCAGCTGAGCCAGCAAGGCGGTAGCATGGTTTGCAGTCACCGGCTCTGCTCGGGCCGCAAAAATATTCATTGTGGGCCGCATGTTTGACACCCATGAATGAGCTAGAGGGTTATGAGGAAGGTGAGACAGATGACCCATACACACTGTGGAAGTATGCAGTGGAGATGGATGACTTCCGAGTCACTTGCACAAATGGCACAATGCATGCTCAGTTGCTTGCGAAGTGATCGCCGAATTGTCAACATTCGGCATCGGGATGACTTCTGGCTCTCCACCTTATTGGACCCTCACTACTGACACAAAATAGGGGCCTTTTTTACAGCCACTGATAGGGAGGACAAACTGACCTACTACGGAGAGATCCTACGTAGTTAGTTTTCCGATGCCTATCGGCGCCATCGTCCATCCACTAGCAGGTCTTACTCGGGGGGGGGGGGCCCTCTGTGCTCACCTTCCACTGTCATGGCTGCTGGGGAGGGGTGGGGTGGCAGGAGCAGTACCAGCTCCATCAGCAGCAGCCTGAGTCTGCATTCGCTGATGAGTACCTTTCTTCTCCCCCATAGTGAAGCAACTCATCAGCAGCAGGTAGACATGGAGCAGGGCCTGAACCAGCAGGTGGGTGCATCCCTTGACATGCCCATGCCAACACACCTTGAAGATCCGCTGGACTTCTGGGTAGCCAAACTTGATTTGAGGCCACAACTAGCAGAGTTTGCCCTGGAAAAGCTGTCCTGCCCAGCCAGTAGTGTGTCATCAGAGTGGGTGTTTAGTGAGGCGGGGGCCATAGTCACCCCAAGGAGAACATGTCTGTCCACGAAAAATGTGGAGAGACTGACCTTTGTGAAGATAAATCAGGCATGGATCAGCCAGGATTTCCACCCACCAATGCCAGATGCATCAGAGTAGATTGACCATTGTGCTACACCTGAAGGGGTTACTGTATTGTATGCATCCATCACACAGTGTCTTTATCCTGTCAGCATTTAATGTTATCTCTTTGCTAGGAATGTAGCTGCGAAGGTTAATTAACCATATTAGGACTTCCTATTCTTACATGTGTTATGGCTTTCTCGATCATCTGTCTCTCCCATGAATTCTCTCAGAAACCTCCGTATACCTAATATTATAGGCTAGAGATTATACCAAATATTTGAGTGACGGAAGGAGGGGTGCAACCCCACCCCCCCCCTATATTATGTGCTTACAGACTGCTGAATAAACTAGAATGAATTTGACCAGACAAACTGTTGTTACGTGTTATTTCTGGTGGATTCATTCTCCTGGATCCAGATAAAGACTTAAATCAAGCTAACCACCGAAGTTCGGTACCAGGGGTACCTTGATAAGATCAGATCTCCTTACAATCTGGGGGCTCATCCGGGGTCGAGAAAGTCATCCCCAGATCCGTATGAGGGATATATGTTTTATCCTCTGTCTGATCCGAGGGCACTGACAGCGTCTCGATCCAAGTATGTAGAACCATTTACTAGAAACTTCGGGAGGTTGCTGTGTTTGGGACACAGAGTGTCAGGGACACAATAGACAAAGGGTCAGGGAGTCATAGGTGATTATAAGAGGTGCTCCGGGAGCCCCATTTCACCTCAGTCAGATATAAGTGCACTTAAAACTAAAAGAAGCTGTTCGGGGAACAGAAGGTTACAAGCTTGATTTAACTCTTATATATATGTAGTTTGTAATAATAATAAGTTTTAGAAGTGATAAGATCATTTGTTTGTGTGAGACATTGACTGGGTGGTAAGTGTACGGTCAAATCTCACTGTGATTTTTTTGTACTAACATCATTGACTGTGTAAAATTGCATGCGTTGTGGAGAGCTGCAAGACGCCCCACCCCTCTGACTAGGAGAGAATCTGTTGACCCAGAGACCGGTGAACGCAAGTGGCGGCTCAAAACAGCACTAGTCAATAGGGGTTTTGGGAGAGTGAGCAAACATTAAGGCACGAGTCCGCTGATCAGTTGACAGGAATTGTCGGAGCCTTTGCGGTTCAGTACAGCCAGTCCTGACAGTGATTGTATGATCACACTCCAAAACCAAACATACTAACATGGGAGCAAAAGGCTCTAAAACTAAGTACCCTAAACCAGAGCCAGGGGAAACTTGCAAATGTTATGTAGCCCGTGTTAGTCCAAAAAACTATTACCTGATCAATCCATGGGTAGACGATTTAGCAGGCTGGACTGAGGTAATGGATGCTGCAGATCCATTCCTCAGGGACGGTGACAATAGTGTGTATCATATGGATATGGTCAAAGGACTATGTCTGGGTGATAAGGCAGCCTGGCCGCATTTCGATGCGGACCATTCCTGGGACATGGAATGGTCCAAGGGAGGGGAACAGTGGCTAGAAATAGCCCACCATTGGTATGATGCAGGTAATAAGAAAAGGAATAAGAATCACAGCTGTCCCAAAGATGATAGGTCCCTTCATGAGATAGAACAGAAAATAAGTTTGAAAGGGAAAGACCAGAAATTTCCACCACCACCCCCTTCACCGTATAACAGACCCCTCCAGTAGTGCCTCAGTACCCAGTGTTGACTCCAGATGAAGAAGATGCAGTCACAGCAGTCATAACTAGGAGAGCTCCCCAGCCACCACCTTTAGCAGAATTAGCAGGAGGGAAGGGAGCTGCAGGAAGAGATAAGGACGCTGGTGCTGAAGGAGTTACTCGCGGGGGGGTCCAGACCCGCAGTACGTTTGACAAACAAGAAGTAAGGGAAGAAGTTAAATGTTTGTCCCTTTTCTAACAGCAGGACAGCATCTTATATAAAAAAAAGCCCATAGATCTAGAGACCACTGACAGGGAATACATTACAGATCACACTTTCAGCATTATACCTGAGTGTCCCGTGAGTCTTCTTGGGAGAGATCTGTTTGTAAAGCTGGGATTGCAGCTCACAGTTGAAAACAACGGTATCAGTATATACTCTGATGCTTTGCCCATTGTAACTCCACTGATTTTTACAAACATACAGGAACACCCAGAGCTAGGGGACATAGACCCATCACTGTGGGCAAATGGGGACTATGACACAGGGCTCATTGATTGCACACCATACATAGCTACCCTAAGGGAAGGCAGTACACCTGTATATCAGAAACAATACCCCCTTTCAAGAGAAAAACTTGATGGACTTAGGCCAATGATAGAAGAATTCCTAGAAAAAGGAATCCTGGAAGAGGTGATTTTACCCTACAGCACGCCGTCAATCCAGTGACAAAGGCAGATGGTACTACCCGCTTTGTACAGGATTTGAGGGCAATAAACAACATCATTGTGCCTATTGCTCCTATTGTCCCAGATGTCAATTAACTTCTTTCTACCATTCCTGCAGACGCTGTCTATTTCAGTGCGATAGATCTGAAGAATGCTTTCTTTTCTATCCCAGTTGATAAGGCGACCAGACCACTTTTTGCTTTTTCCTTTTACGGACGTCAACTGACCTGGTGCAGAATGCCCCAGGGATATGCTGATTCACCTGTTGTGTACAGCATAGTCCTCCAAGCCACATTAAAACCATGGTACCCCCCCCAAAAGAGACTGGAGCCTCAATCCAGTACTGCATCACATGTTTGAGAAACAATCCTAACAACATGCATCACATGTTTGAGAAACAATCCTAACAACCCATTGATGATTCCTCACCAACACCTTGACTACCCCACTACACCATTCACTCACTTGCAGGTGAATTACACGCATATACCTAAAACAAAAGGGAAACAGGAATATGCATTAGTGATAGTGGACATGTTCTCCAGATGGCCAGAAGTCTTTCCTACAAAATCAGAGGATGCTAAAACTACAGCCAAAATCCTGACCAAACAGATAGTCCCAAGGTGGGGCTGTCCTCTGGTCATTGAATCAGACTGTGGGCCGGCCTTTACCTCAAAGCTCAACAAGGAGATAGCAAGACTGTTACAGGTGGAGTGGAAATTTCATATTCCATATCACCCAGAGAGTTCAGGGTCGTGGAACGGATGAACAGAACAGTGAAAGACAAACTTAGGAAGGCCACTGCTGGAACATTCGAAAAATGGAAACAAATCCTGCCCATAATACTTGCAGAGATCAGAATGACACCTAATAAGAAGCTAGGGTTGTCACCATTTGAAATTCTAATGGGTAGGCCCTTCCCTACACCCTGGGCACCCTTCCCTTCCCACTAGTGATACAGGAAGGGGATTTGGACCTGATCAGAGATGAGTATGTTATTAATCTGATCAAGGTCCTCAGTAAAACTGAAGAAAAAGTTGCTTGTAAATCTCTCTCTCTTCCACAGGAACCAACTCACCCATTCCGGGTAGGAGACCAGGTGATTGTCAAGGCCCTCCAGAAGGGAAAGAAGCCGGGGAGCTTCATCTACGGACAACCCACCGAGGTAGTCGCCATCACCAGAACAGCGGTCCTCACTGAGCAGTCACCCACCTGGATCCATGCCACAAGGATCAAGCTGTTAAAGAAAAGAGTACTAACGGAGGCAGACAGCCTTAACCTCGAAAAAGACGGAAAAGGGGTACAAACGGGGGCAGACAGCCCTGACCCCCAACTAAGCGAAGGTCTCCATGAGTTCTGGCAGTTAATTGACAAGAATGACACCCCAAATCACACTGATAACAATCTCATTGACTTTTCTGACATGTAGTAACACGGAGAGCTATAAGCAAAATTACAAGCAGCAGAATCCTCTAATACCCCACACCATGGCTTTCAAGAATAAAAGAGCGGCATCTGATCCAACATATGAGGACACTTTAGCAATGGAAACAGGATTCTCAGATGCCAATCTCTGGGTAGAATGGATGAAATACACAGCAGCTTCCATCAATAAAAGTAATTGTTATATTTGCGGGACTGCAAAACCACATTTGGGTATGGTACCATTCATACTTCCCTCAAATATAGAAAAAAAATTTTAAATCTTTTCAAGAATATTTCTAATAATGACACTGATTGCGGAACCTGGAAAATGAAATACCCTTTGCTAACAGAGACCCCACACTCAGGGGCAGGTATACACATATACCCAGGGAATTACACATGCTATAGGGGAGAAAAGGAAGGTGTCAATAGATAGAACTTTACAAAGGGATATTGTGCTAGTTATAGCTCTGTAGAAGTGTCACTCACTCAGAACCAAGTTTTTTCAATAGGTGACATTTACTGGATCTGTGGCGATGGTAAAATAAGGTTCAAGCTAGAGGGCAAGTGGAAAGGAGAGTGTGTTCTAGCTAAAGCCATTATGAACATTCACATATTCGCAGAAGGGGGAGAATACGTAAACTCTGCCACAAAAAGGATAAAGAGGTCAACACCTGCAGGTAGCTTCAATACACATGTATACATAGATACAATAGGGGTCCCAAGAGAGGTCCCTGATGAGTTCAAAGCCAGGAATCAAGTAGCTGCGGGCTTTGAATCTATCCTTTCTATAATCACTGTGAGCAAAAATGTAGACTGGATTAATTACATTTACTATAAACAACAAAGGTTTGTAAACTACACGAGGGATGCATTACGAGGTGTTGCAGAGCAGCACAAAGCTGATTCAATTATGACATTTCAGAACAGAATGGTCTTAGATATGATTCTGGCAGAAAAAGGTGGGGTGTGCAAAGTGCTTGTGGATCCTACATCATGCTGCACCTTCATACCTAGCAACACTGGTCCCAATGGTAAAGTAACTATTGCAATACAAAAGTTAGAGGACCTGTCTAAAAAAGAACTCAGGTATTACAAATCCCTGGGATCAATATTTTGGATGGTTTACTAACTGGAAATATGATTAACACAATTAGCTATTATAATTTTTGTAATCATTATAGTTATTGCTGCATTTTCGCTATGTGTCATACCATGTATTAGGAGGTTGCTAGAAAAGGGAGTCGCCAATGCCACGGACACATTTTACCAGGTCACGCCCTCATTGCCTAATGAAGACACTACACCCAGTGGATACATGCAATACCTAAAACTCTACAGAGAAAGGAAGTTAAAAAAAGGAGAACCGTATAGTATAAAATAATATAAGGTTCTAAGAGAGGATTGAAGGGGTTACTGTAGTGTATGCATCCATCACACAGTGTCTTTATCCTGTCAGCATTTAATGTTATCTCTTTGCTAGGAATGTAGCCGCGAAGGTTAATTAACCATATTAGGACTTCCTATTCTTACATGTGTTATGGCTTTCTCGATCATCTGTCTCTCCCATGAACTCTCTCAGAAACCTCCGTATACCTAATATTATAGGCTAGAGATTATACCAAATATTTGAGTGACGGAAGGAGAGGTGCAACCCCCCCCCCCCCTATATTATGTGCTTACAGACTGCTGAATAAACTAGAATGAATTTGACCGGACAAACTGCTGTTACGTGTTATTTCTGGTGGATTCATTCTCCTGGATCCAGATAAAGACTTAAATCAAGCTAACCACCGAAGTACCTTGATAAGATCAGATCTCCTTACACACCAACACTTCATAAATATGGATAGTGCCAAACAGATGGCACTGCTCCCTATTTACAAACATTCCAGCCACCTTTATCACTGGGTACTGATATTGCCACCCACCACACCACTCTCTCACCGGGTCACTTTCAGGACTCCTGATTCTGCTGCTGCCACCTCCAGGCTGTCTCATTCAGCTACTATTTTGTCTACTTAAGCTTCTGCCAACTCCAGGCTGTGCCATTCAGCCACTATATGGGCTCCTCATGCTTCAGCCACCTCCAGGCTGTACCATTCAGACACTATATGGGCTCATTATGCTTTCCCCACCTCCAGGCTGTGTTGTTCAGCCAATAAATAGTTTTTTTTTTATGCTGCTGGGACTGTCTTGGATATTAACTACAATTTCCTTATGGTAGCACTAGCAAACGTACATGCTCAATAGAGATTTCATCATTGATCTTTTAATGTTAAGCGTTGTGAAGCCCTCTTATGTATGCATCCTGCCACCTGATCCAGGCTGTGTGTTTCAGGAACTACTTGGCTTACTGATGCTGCTGGGCCTGTGCCTAAATTTTTTTGATGTTAGCACTAGCTAGCATACATCTTCTATACAGATTTCAATATTCCCCTTTTCATGTTAGGGGTTATTAGGCCCTTGTAAATGCATGCTGATGCCTGCTCCAGGCTATGTGTTTCAGGAACTACTGTGCTTAGTGATGCTGCTGGGCTTGGGCCTTAAATTCTTTGATGAGAGCACGAGGTAACATACCTCTTCAATAGAGGTTTCACCATTGATCTTTCAATCTTAGAGGTTATGAAACCCTCTTGTGTACTGCTGATGCCTGCTCCTGACTGTGTGTTTCAGGAACTTCTTGGCTTACTGATGCTGCTGGGATTGGGCATTACATTTTTGGATGTTAGCACTAGCTTACATGCATGCGTCATTGAGATTTCAATGTTTATCTTTCAATAATAGGGGTTATGAAACCCTTTTGTGTACTGACTGCTCCTGTCTGTGTCATTCAGCAACTACATGGTTTAGTGATGCTGCTGGGCTTGGGCCTTAACATTTTTGGATGGTAGCACTAGCTAACATGCATCTTCAATAGAAATTTCAACATTCACCTTTTAATGTTAGGGGTTGTGAACCCCTCTTGTGTACTCATGCTTCTGCCTGCTCCTGTATGTGTCATATAGCAACTACATGGTTTAGTGATGCTGCTGGGCCTAGGACATTACCTATATATGTTTGTGGTAGCACTAGGTACCATACATCTCCAATTTAAATTTCACAATTCATCTTTTATCATTAAAGATTGTGAGGCCCTATTGACTCCTCATCTGCCGCCAACTCCAGGCTGTGAAATTCAGACACTATATGGTCTCCTCATGATTCAGCCAACTCCAGGCTGTGTCATTCAGCCAATATATAGTTTCCTGATGCTGCTGGGCCTGGGAATAACATTTTTTGTTATGGTAGCACTAGCTACCGAAAAGCTTTAGTTTGAATTTCAAACTTCATCTTTTTTTCTTAGGGATTGTGAAGCCCTGGGGTCTCCTCATGCTTCAGCCAACTCCAGGCTGTGCCATTCAGGCAATATACGGTTTACTGATGCTGCTGGGACTGGGTCCGGGAATAAAAATGTTGTTATGGTAGCACAAGCTACCCAAAATCTTCGGTTTAAATTTCAGAATTCATTTTATAATCTTAGGGATTGTGAAGGCCTAGTGTCTACTCATGCTGCTGTCAACTCCAGGCTGTGCAGGCAATATATGGTTTACTGATGCTGCTGGAACTGGGTCTGGGAATAAAAATGTTGGTATGGTAGCACTAGCTACCCAAAATCTTCGGTTTAAATTTCAGAATTCATTTTATAATCTTAGGGATTGTGAAGGCCTAGTGTCTAATCATGCTGCTGCCAACTCCTGGCTGTGCCATTCAGACACTATGTGGTCTCTTCATGCTGCCAACACCTCCACACTGTCATTCAACCGCTATATGGTCTCCTCATGCTGCAAACACCTCCATGCTGTGTCATTCAGCCACTACATGGTCTCCTCATGCTGCCAACACCTCCACGCTGTCTCATTCAGCAACTATATGGTCTCCTCGTGGTTCAGCCTTATCCAAGCTGTGTCATGCAGCCACTATATGGTCTCCTCATGCTGCCGCCACCTCCGCACTGTGTCATTCAGCCACTATATGGTCTCCTCATGCTGCCAACACCTCCATGCTGTGTCATTCAGCCACTATATGGTCTCCTCATGCTGCCAACACCTCCACACTGTGTCATTCAGCCACTATATGGTCTCCTCATGCTGCCTACACTTCCACGCTGTGTCATTCAGCCACTATATGGTCTCCTCATGCTGCCAACACCTCCACGCTGTGTCATTCAGCCACTATATGGCCTCCTCATGCGGCCAACACCTCCACGCTATATCATTCAGCCACTATATGGTCTCCTCATGCTGCCAACACCTCCATGCTGTGTCAAGCATCCACTATATGGTCTCCACATACTTCAGCCTCATCCAAGCTGCATCATTCAGCCACTATATGGTCTCTTCATGCTACCAACACCTCCACGCTGTGTGATTCAGCCACTATATGGTCTCCTCATGCTGCCAACACCTCCACGCTGTGTCATTCAACCACTATATGGTCTCCTCATGCTGCCAACACCTCCAGGCTGTGTCATTGTGCCGATCTGCAGCAGTGATTCTAAAAGCAATGCCGGTAATCTGCATGTTAATCTGAATAACAGTATTATTTCACTACCCCAGCACACTCCATATGCATGTTTGAACACAGCAACGTGTTCTACACCCCTATTGAGGCTCTCTGTAAGACTGAAATAGCTGTTTTTAATACAGATTCGCCACGAATAAATTCGGATCAAAACAAATGTTTTAAAAAAAATTGGCGAATCAGCCAAATGGAATTTTTCAAAAGTTCGCTCATATCTAATCTTAATGTGTACTATTTTGCACACGTCCACTTTGTGAATAAGTCTGTCAATAACATGTTGTGCAAACTCTTTAAGAGATATATAAATGACACATCTGCCTTGTCTATACCTGTTATTAATAATACATTATATGCACAATGACTTTCTGCTAGATGCTCTAGGTTTGCTTTCTGGTCATATATTACTTCCTGACATTTATGTAGAGCTCATTGCTCAATAGCTAATATCAAAGTGCCATGATAAGGAATTCTCAGAAAAGTGCTACTGAGATAAAGTGACATGAAAATCTCTCCTATAAGAACTTGCACCCAACTTCAACTCATTTTCCAATCTCAAGGTTTAAGATTAACAAGAAATAGAGGAGGAAAAAAAAATCAATATGAAAATTGACACATGAAAAGACAAGGTTGGCATTTTTCTTATGCAATTAAAGAAATGGGTTAAGGGTAATAAATGCAATATATTGTAAGGCAGCTCAATTAGGGTCATTAGAACGGTGATAAAGGTTGATGTACTGCAGATTACTTGGCCATATCAGAGCCAGTAGCCCAACCCAGACCTGCAGTGGAAATCTCCATGACAAGTTGACAGTCACACATATCTGCTGTTATGAAAAAGAAAAACTAACATCATATGTTAAGCAGTGTTTACATCTGCTTTAGAGATCCAGTTATGAGCCTCTATTGCACATTCTGTCCCGGACAAAATAATACAACATGCAGCTCCCCCATAATGGAAGCCATAACGAAAACTTGACAGTCAATAGGATTTGTCAGGTAACATTTGGGTCTGTAATGCATGCGACCCTATGTTCTTTCTTCTGCTCCTTCCATTAAACAGATCAATGGAAAACAA
Organism: Hyla sarda; assembly: GCF_029499605.1. Taxonomy (NCBI): domain Eukaryota; kingdom Metazoa; phylum Chordata; class Amphibia; order Anura; family Hylidae; genus Hyla; species Hyla sarda. Next base: position 211,222,172 of record NC_079189.1, read on the forward strand.
TACAGTAGAAGTGAACCTAGCCATAGCATTATATGATTTACAACAATGAAAAAAAAAACAACAGTTCAACCAGTCGAGTTGCAGGTGCTAGGCTTCCATGAACACCAAAAATGTATTTTTGTTTTTAGATCAATTGGTGTATCTACATAAGGCCCACTGGTAGAGGGTCCCACTGGCAGTATCAGTGTTTTCAACTTTGGTTCCCTGCCTGACCTAATGGGGTAGAAGGAAGGCACAACCAAGGTTGGCCTTAGGGGTGTGCGATCTTGTGATTGAAAAGGGTGCATCTCTCTTCAACTGAGAAAAAGACAGTGGTAGGTCCACACACATACACAGATCACAGCACTCAGCAAAGCTGAGGTGAGTAGACTGTTAAGTAGGATAGCTGCAAGAATATTATTCTGTCTGACAGCCTATTCTGTGTGTGCTGTTGTGTGCTCATCCTCTGATAGTTCCTGTATGCTCTTGCACCCCAAACATTTCCCCATGTTAAAGGCCATTTCTGCATGGAGGCTAGTGAGCGTGATCACCAAGCCCTCCTTCTGGTGCCTGCATTGTAAACATACCAGCAAAGGCTTAGGCCCCTTTCACACTGCCGTTGTGCCCAATTGGAAAAGGTCCTTTAGGCACCTTCTTTTTTGCCTTTAACGTTCGTTATCCAGACGGGGCACAACGGGTCTTGACAGATCCCATTTACTATTATGGGGTCTGCCGGGTGGTGTTATTTTTTACGAGAGTAGCAGGAGAAACTTCCATGAACACCAAAAATGTAGCATAGTCAAATTAAAAAAATTCCTGGAATACCCCGTTAAGGGAGGAATTATCAAGACCAGCATATCCTATGCCGCTCTAAATGAATCCCTTGTCAGCACACAGGCTTACTGGATTTATATAGAGGCGTGTGCTTCTATATAAATCTCTGTGCATCGGAAGCTGCCTGTGCGACCTTCCCCTAGTAAGCATAAACTGTATTAAATTTGTCGCATAAGGCTACTACGCTTCCTTTGCACAAAAGCACTGCCCCTTAGCAATAAACCCTAAATAACAGAATAAAGGATTCAGGACACAGGGCTGCATAAAGTTACTTTATTTTCAATATACATTTAATTTTGAAAAATATAAATGCTAAATATCTTCATTCTCTTGATTCCATAAAAGTCACAATAGAAAGCTTCATAAAGTTGTAAAACACTATTGTCATCATAATTAATTCTTATTGTTACTGGAAAAAAAATCATTACAGTCTCTGTTGCTTTCTTCATCTGCTCCGTGTTTGATCGCGTCTCATGTGATACAAAAGCTGACATGTCTACCAAAAGACACACAGGCTGTACAGGATATAAGAGAGTAGGAAAGTGCAGCACAGTCTTTTTAATCTTCTCCGCTCTTCCTCTCCCGAAATAATACAATCACTACAAAGATTAGCCATAGTTATGGCTATAAATTAAGAGTAGTGTTAACACTAGACCAGAAGTTTACATATGGGACAAGAATAAGTGATAAATCCAAGAGATCCATAAAGAAAGACGACAGTAAGAAAAAAAAAAGTCCCCAAAAATCAACCCTAAAGTTTATGTTGCTTTTTGCAGCATTTCTTACAGTATCCGGTATTCTGGCCTTCTTTGTTTTTTGAAAACTTTCTTAAAGGAAATGTGTCTGGTAAAACTAAATCTGGTTTAAGTGAATACAAAAGTGGATTCTCTGAACACAACAAGTACCTTGTCACAGTGGTGGCAACCATTTTTGAAGGACAAGCAAACTTGACTTTTTATTTTAGGCCAAAAATGTAAAATGTCAACAGTAAGCAACAAAATGGCTTATCCCTCTGTGAACAGGTCACTGTAATGACAGTGAGAAAAAGCATACATTTTTAGGCAATTTTGGGGATAAAGGCAGCATAAAAATGACCAGTTTTTAGTGTTTATAAAAATAAACATTATAGAGATGACAAACAGTTGAAAGATGAAAAAAGACTAAAGTATTATATAAAAGCCAACATACTGCACATTAAAGTGTGACAGGCCCTTTCCAGAGTTTTATAGCAATGGGTAAACATAACTGACTCAATGACTGTCGCCTGTGTCACCTATTTCTGGGCAATTTACCAGTTGTAATAAGGATCCAAATCACCATCTACATCTATATTTACTTCAAATGTTCTATGCAAGTCACTAAGAAGGTTGGAATGGATCCACATGATAGCAGTAAACTTCCAGACTACAGGGTAAAAAGAAGTACAAGAATAAGTTAATAGGAGAAGACCTGTCATGGCTTTACCATGTGTTAAAGGGGCTTTTACATAACTTTTAGTCATTTATCCTTCTAAATCATTACAGAAAAGACATACAGAACAGAAAAGCTTTGTCCCACGACTAGAAATGTTAACACCATACAGCTCACATTGCTTTTCAGTTTATAATAACACATTATAAGATAAAAATCAGCAGTTAATACAATTCAAGTACAATAAAAATGATTTGCAGTTGGAAGACTTTTTAATAAAATTATGGAAAATCTGTCAGTGTGCCTATGTTATGTGTGTGATGTAGAAAAAGGACACATGAACCAATAATGAGTTTTTCCTTCTCAATATTTTGGCAATAAATATAGTGCTAGGGCATCTGTAACTCATGGTTTGTTGGAAGCAAAAAAGTGGCGGGGGTGGGAGGGGAGCGGCATGTTTTATTTTTACATAATATTATTCCTTAAATAGTTATTCACTCTAGATAGTCCCATGTTCTGTGTCTGCTTCTCATCATGACTCCAACAAAATGTTATCACTGCAACCTCCAGTAATCTTGTTATGAATTAAATAACTTAAATGGGTATTCCCAATGTCAAACGTTATCCCCTATCCACAGCATAGAGAATAACAAGGTTCAGCAATGTTAGGAATCGTAGAGGATTAATGGAGGGCTGGCCACACAGGTGTGCTATGCTCCATTCATTCAGGCGGCAATTTTCGTCTATTCTTGGGATCAGTGGTTGTTCCAGCCCACCTCCACAGATCAGCTTGTTATCCTCTATCCTGTAGACAGGAGATAACTTTTGATATTAAGAATACCCCTTTAATAATTGGAGCCCAGTGAAAATAGACTTATAGATTATGGAATAACAGACTAATTGTATTATTTATCTTTAATGTGTAATTGTAAATAATAATAACAATTATTATTATTATTATAAATTTAAGTGAAACTCTGATGTCACTTAATTATTAAATATCATTTTATCATTCAACTATTATGGAGGTTTACATAGATTGGAAATGGAATGTCAAGGGCGGTATGGTAAAATAAGAGAGTTAGAAACAAATAGATATCAATCATGGACTATGTATTTTTGTTCTGCTAAGTAGAATGTATAATTTGTTTAATGATCTCACATTAGTAAATAGGTAACTTTATGGGCACATGGCACACTGGTTATGTTTTTGGCCATTTATGTCCTTTTCTATTTCACACACATACTATATATTTGATAAACTTTAAACAATTACAAAAATGGTGCTAAAGCGAAACTCCAACAAAGGGGAAATAGCAAAATTGCTAAATTGCCTCTTCCTAGTATATCTTTATTGCTTTTTTTTTTAATGCTGTTTTCAATTATATATTTTACTATGTGCAAGGTAGAAAAAATATGGTGTTACCTGGAAACCAACAAGTAGTTAAGTCACTGGGGTATTAAAAATGATGACTTTAACAACTGCTTTAAGTAGTGCTTCTCCCCTGCAATAGTGCCTGGAGTGGTAATGTGACATATTGGGCCCAGGCACCAGGAAGAAGACCGGGCCCAGACTTACATTGCCTGTTAGCCAATCACTGGCCAAGGCAGGACACTGCTGCAGTCAGGCACCAGGACCAGGAAGAGGTTTGTACTAGAGGCTGGGACAGGGACCCCGGAGGCACCAGGGATGTGTTGGGAGGTAGTCGAAGTGTATTTTTTTTCATGCAGGCAGCCTGGGAATATTGTTAAAAATAAAGCAACCATCATGACAAGAACCCAGGTATGTACAAACATGGGATGAACTTACCTGGGTCCTTGCTGTCCTGGGCAACAGTATTGTTGGTGACTCCTACTTACATAAAAATTTGGCCTACGGCAGTTTTTCTGTCAGTTTTTAAGCTGAGAGTTGATAAAGTTAAAAGGAATGGGAAATATAAAGGAAGGACCGATACTTCTTCCTGCTGGAAGTAGCATGCAGTGGCATTTTTCCCAAAAGTCCTGCAGTTCCTGTTTAATATTTGAATACCCCTTAACACTAAGGGGGAAATTTATCAACAGTGCACCACATGATGGTGGGGGACTCATTTAGACTGGTGTGTGGAGACACTTGATTGGTCCTTCCCTTACTGCTAAATGGAAAAACATAAGAGGGATAGCAGATCACCCAGCTGCAGTTAAAGGGGTACTGCGCTGCCCCAGTGTTCGGAACATATCGTACTGAATGCTTGGAGCGGGTGGCTGGGGTCGCGATTTCAAAGTCACGCCCCTCGTGACCTCACGCCATGGTCCCTTAATGCAAATCTATGGAAGGGGGTGTGGTGGTCACCACGCCCCCTCCCATAGGCTTGCATTGAGAGGGTGTGGCATGATGTCACAAGGTTGGGACCCCCTGCAATCAGACATCTTATCCCCTATCCTTTGGATAGGGGATAAGATGTCTTTAGCCGGATAACCCCTTTAAAACACTTGGTGACAGTTTCCAGGCCCAACATGGATTCTTCTTTTACAAAATGACTAAAAGGTAAGTCAAATCAGCAAAAGTAAGAAATAAGGACATATGAAAAAGAGGCAAGACTCACCAATAAGCCATATAAATAAATGGTGTAGGAGTTACGTTGGCATCTTAAGTAATTGTTTCTTCAGTAAAATAATCTGCATCTCTAGTTGCATATTGATCCCTGTTACCAGTCGCTACGATTATTTATTGCCTATATACTTATAAATACTTTTCACACCACTTAAAATAATGGATTATAAGTTAACCCGCCTCCCTCATCACATCATTATATTAATGATCTTCTACCTCTGAAATGACTTCATTGATCAGTTCCATACAAGTACAAAATGCTAAGATTTCATTGAGCCCTAAAGAATGAATAGTTGTGTTATAATATAAATCACATTGTATACAAGACATTCATACAGAAAAGCCATTTTCTACAAACAAGAGGTAGACCTACTACTTAAAACTATATGTTTCCTGCTGCAGGAAAAAAAAGATTCATTTTTTTTTAAAGTCATTAAAAAAAGTTTAAAAAAAATTAACAATATATAAGTTGAAGGTTAGGCCCCATAATAGAAAGACATAAGCTAGAATATATTAAATACTCCATAGCATTTACGTAGTGTACAAGATGTATAAGATGCATAACTATGGGGCATTTTACCTTATGGCAATTGGTTCTTTATAATCAATACATCATCAGTCAAGTACCAATATATAACCAATATATAGTTACTGTGGTTAATACTATGGTTCTAGGTTATAAAGAAATAGATAAGCAGCTGGAGCATACGGAGTGTTACGTTTCTATCCTCCTACTTTGCATAGTTGTTTTTCCAAGACAGAAAGACCAGCATGCAATAGTGTTATTGATCAGAAGTTCACCAGGCATTCGTCTTCTGTCTAGGACTGGGATATTCAGTCAAAAAGGCAAAAATGACATTTTTTATTATACGACTGCTTGGTGTACTAGCCTGGATGTATAGGTCACAGTGGAAGCACTTCAGTCAGCAAAAGCCATTTACAGAATGCTACAAAGACAAGCATTATAGTCAGATTTTTAATTTTTTTGGCTAGCAATTGTGTCACAACGTTGTCTCTGTTGCCGGCCTTCTCCAGAAATTAGTGTCTTCATCTGGCTCCATGTCTATCCTAATTTCAGGCACAAGTCGTATGGGAGTGCTTAGTGGGCTGTAAGACAAGAAAACAGTTTAGGGTACCATTGCTATGCCACACAACCTCTCGAATACCAAACTATTGTAACATTGCTGTCTGAAATGTGTTCAGTACACAATAACGTCTTGTACTGAGCTGCATGTTCTATGATTAGATCTATAATGTCATAGAGAGTATAAAGTACTGCAAGTACAGTATAAGAAGAAAGGTGCCCAACTGTACTTCACAGAGAAGAACAGTCTACAAATGATACAGAGTTCAACATCAATGCTCACTACTCCCAATATATAAAAGCAAATTATAGCTGAATCAGAACATAGCTGGAATAGTCACAATGCATAGAAACAAATGAATGATATATCTGTACACAGCTGGAGTATTCACAACGCATAGTAACAACTGACTGATATATCTGTACACAGCTGGAGTATTCACAATGCATAAGAACAAATTACTTATATATTTACAATTGCTGAAACATTGTAACTGCAGTGGAGAATTAAAGCATCCAGCTTATTTGCACTTTAGGATCTGGATTGATTTCTCATATATATGTTATAGATGGAACACCTCGTTACTGCTCAGAAAAAGCCGTCTGGAACTTTAGGCATTCCTCTATGTATTTAACATCCTGCAAAATGTCTCTGAATTAGCAGAACATTCTTCAGCAATGATATGTTCTTGCATCTTGTGAATAATCCAGCTATATACTGACTATATATATATACATATATATGTCACTTGTTCCTATGCATTGTGTATACTGTTCTTAACACAAGGGTTAGGGTCCAGCTATACCTAGCCATACATAGCTATATAGCCATCAGCAGCTTTTTAACACCCCCATGGAGATTTTGCTAATCCTATTTACCTTCTAACATATTTCAGTGGATTATCTGTTAATTGAACAATGTTTATTGTGACTATAATATAACTTCAAACTATAGTATATATCTTCTACACAGTATTTTTTTTTTGTAAACTTTGTTTTTCATTTCAATTGCACAAGAAGCAACATTTTTGTGCAAAACTATGACCCAAGAGCCACACATACAAACTTGTCTATTTCACAGACAATGCTTTGCCTACACTGTGCTGGTGTTTCTTTTTCAGTTTTTGTAATGTAGATTGTCAGGCCCAAGGCCTGATTATTAAAATCCTATATGTGTATTATAAGTTATGACTGTGTGTGATTGATTGTCCAGGACATGGGTGAGAGGTCATTCGGACGGTGTGTCCTTTTGTGCATTGCATTTTATTGAGGGTCTGGCTGTCTGTTTGTATCTCCTTTGAAGTCAGAGGCCCTTTGAAGCAACAGGGATGCCCCCCTAGTGGGATCAGGGGGGAGGGGGAAATGGAGTCTCCCTCGCAAGAAAGCAGATATGATATTTAAACACTGCTAGACTAAAAGTGGGGTGTTCAATGCTGTGGAACAAGCTGACAAGACCATCCTAAGAACAGCTGAAACTCACTCTCTTGGAACTGCTATACCATCATGCTGTAAGAACTTCACCTTTTGTTTTCTGAACTTGTCTTGCAAAACTCTTTTATATATTTTTGTACCTGTATGTCATTTGTTCCTGTATTTTTATATATTTAGCACTGTGATACCTTTTATCAGATTAAATGTTTAATTAATCAGCTCTGGTCTTTGATCTCTAAATATATGTGCGCACCTTTCTGAAGGCAGCTCTGGTAAAACACGTTTATCTAAAGGTTAATTTGGTGACTTGCTGGGACTTGTAGTGGATACCCAGAGGTCTGGCAGCTTTAACCCTTGCACTATCACACTTGCTCTAGCGTCTTAGCTGGACCGATAGGGTGTGATCATGACAACTGGTGACAGCGTCGGGATATATTTAGAGATTTTTAGTGCTTGCTGGATTTTACCTGTAAGAAATTGCATACATCTTCTTGTGTGTAAATTCCAAAGACAGAGCTCAGTGCTGGTTTAAAAGACATACAAAAAGAGTGCAAGACAGTTCTGTCCTTCCCATCTCCTGTTTTACCTCCTCTGTCTCATCTCGGAAACATGGAGGCATATCGCAAGCAGTCCAAGCCTGCACTGGAGCTAATGTGCCAAGAAAAGGACATCTCTACTGCAGGAAAGAACAAGGACCAACTTATTGCTGATCTTGTGGAGTATGATGTTCGTGCAGAAGAGCTGAGTGACATGAGACAAAGTCCTACAGCTGGAACTGCCATCCAAGGACTGATATCTCCTGGGGAATACAACATTACTCCCCATCAGGACAGTACTCCACATGAGGCCTTGGACTCTTATATGCGGACTGCCTTACAACACCTTGGGAATGTGGATGCCAATATGAAACTCCAACTGCTTCTCCAGTACCAAACTGCAGAGAGAGAGGCACAGATATGAGCTGCTGAGAGAGAGGCACAAGCGGAAGAGAGAGAGGCCCAGGCACGAGCCGCAGAGAGAGAGGCAGCAGAGCGAGAGGCCCAGCAGAGGCATGAACTGGAGGTTCTGAGGCTGAGAGGGGATGCTTCATCCGCACGGAGTGATGTGCAGGATCAAGGAGACCACAAACCCCGCTTGGAACATTTCCCCATGTTGGAGAAAGATGGTGATCTGGATGTGTTCCTGAGGGGATTTGAAAAGGTTTGCCGGCAGTTCTATCTACCTAAGGAACAGTGGGGACGATATCTAACCCCACGGCTTCGAGGGAAAGCTCTAGATGTGTTTGCTTCGCTTCCCTCTGAAAGCGACCAGGACTATCAGGCAATAAAATCTGCCCTGCTCAAAAGTTTTAATCTGACTCCAGAGACTTATCGGAAGAGATTTAGGACTTTGCAACAAAGCGCCACAGAAAGCTGCACTCAACATGCAGCTCAGCTAAGGACTGCATTCAGGCTATGGACTGGGGGCCTACAAGTCACTACCTATGAGGCCCTGGAGGACTTGATGGTCCTGGGTCAGTTTCTCCAAACACGGAGCTTTGAAGCCAGAGAGTGGATTTTGGACCGCAAGCCCAAGACAGCCATGGAAGCAGCAGAACTAGGAGATGACTTTGCCAACAATAAGGCGCCAGCAGCAAAGCGTGGATCTGCACAAGCTGGAGCAAGTACCTGGAGGGGAGCCACACAACCACAAAGAACTAAGCCAGCCGGAAAATTCTTGCCATCATTCCCAAAAGCAACAGGAGCCACATTGGGTCAGGGGGACACCCGCCGATGTTACAGATGCAACAATATTGGCCACCTGCGTGCCACTTGCCCCAACAAAAATAATTCTCCGCCAGTAGCTGGAGGACACACAGCCGTTCTTCTGGTGTCCGGAGCGGTGGAGAAAAGAGCGGGTAACCTGCAGAGTGTAACTGTGGGTGACCGGGTGACCGTGGGTTTGCGAGATTCTGGAGCCTCATTTACCTTGGTGTGGCCTGAAGTGGTGGATACAGAGGACATCATCCCTGGAAGAACCATGGCCTGAAAAGGAATCAATCCACAGCTCTCAGATGAAAGGAGTAGGCAGCTTAATCAGGTATTAGGCCCCTTCAGTGCCACCTTTACGGGGAGGCCAGGGCAAACTACTCTAGCCACCCACCATGTTGATACGGGGGACCAGCCACCACTAAGACAGGTAGCCTACCGGGTATCCCCAGAGGTAAAGGCCCATATACAGAAGGAGATAGAGGACATGTTAGAGCTAGGGGTAATTAAGAAGTTGAAAAGCCCCTGGGCCTCCCCAGTAGTGCTGGTGCCCAAAAAAGACAAATCCACTAGGTTCTGTGTGGACTACCCAAGGTTAAATGCCGTGACAACATTTGATGCTTACCCCATGCCTAGAATAGATTAACTACTTAATCAGCTAGCAGGTTCCCAATATGCGACTATCATGGATTTAAGCAGAGGGTACTGGCAGTTCCCTATGACCCCAGAGGCCCAGGAGCGGTCAGCCTTTATCACTCCCTTTGGGTTGTTTGAGTGCTGTGTCATGCCCTTTGGGATGAAAAATGCCCCAGCCACTTTCCAACGACTGGTTGATCAGCTGCTAGAGGGCCACAGGGAATACGCCGTGGCATACTTAGATGATATTGCCATATTCAGCAAGACCTGGGAGGAGCACCTGATTCACCTGTGCAAGGTGGTAAAGCAAATAGCTGAGGCAGGGCTTACCATAAAACCAGAAAAGTGTCAAGTTGGCATGACAGAAGTGCAGTATCTGGGGCATAGAGTAGGAGGAGGGTCCCTACGCCCTGAGCCCAGTAAGGTGGAGTCTATTGTGGCCTGGAAAATTCCTAAGACCAAAAAACAGGTCATGTCCTTTTTGGGGATTGCAGGTTATTATCGTAGATTTGTCCCAGATTATAGTAAGATAGCAAAACCTCTCACAGACTTGACAAAAAAGAAGGTGTCAAAGCAAATTACCTGGACTGAGGATTGTGATAAGTCCTTCATTGACCTCAAGACTGCACTGTCCAACTCTCCGGTCCTCCAGGCCCCAGATTTCAGTAGGAGGTTTGTGGTACAAACAGATGCTTCCAATTTTGGCCTGGGGGCTGATCTTAGCCAAGTAAACTCCAATGGAGAAGAACACCCCATTCTCTATCTGAGTAGGAAGCTATTGCCTAGAGAAGTGGCCTATGCGGTCATAGAGAAGGAATGTCTAGCTGTGGTCTGGGCTTTGCAAAAATTACAGCCATACTTGTATGGCAGGTATTTTACTGTCATAACTGATCACAACCCTCTACATTGGTTGGACAGAGTGTCAGGTAACAATGGCAAACTGCTTAGCTGGAGCCTTATCCTCCAACAATATAATTTCACTGTCCAACACAGGAAAGGAAGCCTGCATCAAAATGCAGATGGATTATCGCATCAGGGAGAAATAGATGGTTAATGGAAACAGATGTATCAGCCTGGAGAGGCAAGATCTCTCTGTCCCCATCTTAAGGGGGAGGTGTCCGGCCCAAGGCCTGATTATTAAAATCCTATATGTGTATTATAAGTTATGACTGTGTGTGATTGATTGTCCAGGACATGGGTGAGAGGTCATTCAGTCCTTTTGTGTATTGCATTTTATTGAGGGTCTGGCTGTCTGTTTGTATCTCCTTTGAAGTCAGAGGCCCTTTGAAGCAACAGAGATGCCCCCCGTGTGGGATCAGAGGGGAGGGGGGAATGGAGTCTCCCTCCCAAGAAAGCAGATATGATATTTAAACAATGGTAGACTAAAAGTGTGGAACAAGCTGACAATACCATCCTAAGAACAGCTGAAAATCACTCTCTTGGAACTGCTATACCATCATGCTGTAAGAACTTCATCTTTTGTTTTCTGAACTTGTCTTGCAAAACTCTTTTATATATTTTTGTAACTGTATGTCATTTGTTCCTGTATTTTTATATATTTAGCACTGTGATACCTTTTATCAGATTAAATGTTTAATTAATCAGCTCTGGTCTTTGATCTCTAAATATATGAGCTCACCTTTCTGAAGGCAGCTCTGGTAAAACACGTTTATCTAAGGGTTAATTTGGTGACTTGCTGGGACTTGTAGTGGATACCCAGAGGTCTGGCGGCTTTAACCCTTGCACCATCACACTCTCTCTAGCGTCTTAGCTGGACCGATAGGGTGTGATCATGACATAGATGTATAATCTAAATAAAGTAGTTCTAAATAAAGTAAAATAGCTTTGAATTTTGCTAATCTTTAACTATTAAGTTGAAATTGCAAGTTTTGAAATTGCAAGTTTTGAAGGGCTTTAAACTGTTACAAAATGACAAAACAATTAGTCAGGTACCTGGAATTTATCACCAGCAAAAGCCCTAAGTGGTCAACACAAAAGCTGGGGTAACAAACAAAAGATGCCTGAGGACTCGTGTAGTGAAGTTTTCTTCCCGAGTGTTTTGTGGGCTACTCCAAATTTATCATACATAGTGCACCTGTTTGTAGTTGTGGTAAATTTGACATACTTGCACCAAATTTATCACAACTACAAACACTGCCAAAAAGCATCCACATAGGCACACACATTGACAAATCCCCCTTGTGTAATGGATTTTGCAAAATTTTTAGACATTTTTGAGCTTTGTCCGATAAAGAGCACAGCTTAGTGGAAAATGGGTGTGGCTTTGTTGCAAAGGGGGTGTGACACAAACAATGTGACAAAGTTTTGCGACACTTTTTAGCACATAAATAAGCCAAGTTAAAAACAATTGTCTAAACATGACTGTCAATAGATGGGCCAGATTTTCAAACAGCTTCAGCAACTGTGATCAATCTGGTTTACAGTTTAACAATTAGACAAATAGTTATTATTTATCAGATCCATTCTATCAGAAATTTTAATCTGCAATAGTAATATTAACATTTTAAGACTTTTAAGTCTATACAATGGGTTGTACAGGATTGGAGAAATGTGGTAACTTTACTCGAGACAGGATCACACCTGTTTGTTGGTCGTGTCAGGTACTACTGTCTGCAGGTTGTGTTAGGTACTACTGTCCATGGGTTGTGTCAGGTACCACTGTCTGCAGGTTGTGTCAGAACTGTCAGCATGTTGTGTCGGTATTACTGTCCATGTGTTATATACTATTGGTACACTGTAGTACCACATACAGAAAGGTAACAAGTAAGGCATTCTTTCTAGAAGAAATCAGCCAAATGTTTCTTACCCTGTTCAAACCTTTAAAGCAGTAATATTTTACATTGTACATAATGGCTGCGATACAGAGACTATTGTAGCATTTTTACATATTAACTCACTTGAAAGTAAAAACCTACAATTTAATGTGCATTCATAAAGTCTTCTGACCCTTTTACTTTCTTTCCCATTTTGTTCTGTTGTGGCCTTGTGCTAAAATCAACTAAAGGCAGGTTTCCCCCCATCAATCTGCACTCAATGACCCATAATAAATGAAAATGTATTTAAAAAAAAAAAAAACATAAAAGGCCCTGAGAACTTTCGTAATGCATTTCAACTATGACTGACATTTTTCATTCCCTAGTAAAAGTAAAAAAAAAAGGTGACAAAGACAAAAAGTTAGACATTTGTATAACAGATGACTTACCTTGGCATAATGGACTGAATAAATGGATGTCTTTCAGCATGATGTGTGTCGTTCAAGGAATGTAAATGGCTTTTCTCCTGATTATGGGTAAGAAAAAAAAGGTTAGAGATACATTGTGTGTTGACGAACACTAGCTACCATGTGATGTAACATATATACACACTATTAGTAAAGCATGGATGAATGGTACTCACAATGATAACAATGATAACTATATGTTACACTACATGGGTAAATTATTACATCCCAAGTGAAGACACAGCAAACTGTAGCGACATATGGGTGAATAAAGTGGCTAGAAGTTTATTTGCTCCAACAAGTACATGCAACATTTTGGCCAAATGGCCTTCCTCAAACATATGTTAAAGGCCATTTGGCCGAAACGTCGCATGTACGTGTTGGTGCAAATAAACGTCTAGCCACTTTATTCACCCATGTGACACTGCAGATTGTTGTGTCTTCACTTGGGATGAAACAGCTTGATCAAGCGATGGCACGCTGGTTCAACACCTGCAGACGCACTGGGACTCTCTTCTTCGCTTGGATAAATTATTAGATAGCTTCTGAAAACATTCCATCATATAAATAGCCATACATTACAGAAGTATAATCTATGTCTACTTTCTATATGTTTTGTAGTCTGTATATACATAAAGAATTTCTCCTATAAATGTTATCATTTAAATATGTTAAAACACATGAGTAATAATGTACAAAAGGGTAATGCTAAAAGTTATATAATGATTTGAATGACATATAGTCATTGAGAACACATCAGTGTTCCAAGAAGATGTGGGTGAAACTATTTTGAAAGCTACTGGTTTCCTTTTAAATAAACTTCTAAAATGGTGCAAACTTGAAGAACGTCAATCAGCATTGGGCTTAAACTGAATTTATGCTGGACAACTCTACAAATACTAAAAAAGTAATTTCTTTTGTAAGCCCTGGTATCTTAACATGAAAGCCTATGGTATAAATGGAACATGTAGCCAAGTAATAGTAGCCAATTATTTTTCTGCCTACTGTGAAATTCTTTCAATGCATATAAGCTCATAGCTCAGCTAATACTTTAATCCCATCACAGATCTCCTTGTAGAAGTTATAATATTCTTATAATAAAGATGGAAACCACTAGCTCGTAGATAATTCCTGCACCTTCAAGAAGGAACAAAATGCTGTAAATCACCAATACAGAGAGGACAATCATTTGTGCCTATAATGGTACAGAACACTTATTTACATGTCTACATGGCATGACCATTGATGGAAGGAAACACAACAAAGGTTGATAACAAGTAATGACAAATCATCTGTTGATGGTGAATAAAGATGTCCCGGAGATGATGAGGATCAATGATCAAACACAATAAGGATTATTGATCATTTTCTAAATCACAGGAACACACAGAGAACATAGATTAGCAGAGAACATAGAATATCTGGAAACAGTAATATTACTCAGTAGACAGGGTTAGAAGACGCAAAGCCAAAGTGCATCACACCAAGAAGGAAAGTTTAAGTACAGTTTGTACATTGTGCTCTGCTAAATGCGAAAGGAGGTCAGTGATTTTCATGGTTTCTTGAGAAAAGGATTAACATGTCACTAACAATCTAGGATTAGAATTATTACTACAAAGTTTAATATGAGCAAGAAGTTTAGTAGAGACTCTACTGGGGTCACATTTCTTAGACTGTGTAGCTAGAAAAGACTGATCGCCCAACATAAATCAAAGGGTTAAAATATCCTAGGAGCAGCATACATTTTAGAGTCACCTTCATGTATAAAGGGTGATGCTTTTATGGTACAAGTTGGCTTAGGTTTTTAAGGTTGTTGGATAACTGTAAAAGGGCGCTGTAAATTGTTCTATACATCGGATATAGACTGAGATTATTGCTTGAACGAAATGCAAAATGAAGAAAATTAGTATGGAGCATGCATAAATAATGGTGTCTGGGGTATAAATACCACACAGCACAGGCTTTTAAAATCCAGAGGGGCAATTTACATTTATACCGAAGGAAGTGTCAGTATGCATAGTTACATAGCTTTATAATATCTCTTTGTCTGCATAAAACTAATGCAAACTCTGTAGGAATTTGTGGGAACTGTGTTTGGACACAATAAGATATATTTCCCACTTGGGTATGTGGGTTGTCTGACAAAATAGGAAACATATATTTGGAGTTCAAAATATATGGAAGAGGGAAAAAAAAGCTGCTCTTCCCTATATCTAAGACTCAAACTTGTGATAGCATATTGTTTTCTTTCATTTGCTGATCTCTTAGTCTCCTCAATACCCTATCCTAATCTTGGTCGAAGGCATTTTATTTACCAACACCCTGTTCTGTACTGACAAGTGGCAGGAGCCCTGAATCCAGCTGTCTATAAATGGGTGACTCTTCCCTTTGGAGAACATTCTGGCTTGGCTAATGTAAGAGAGTTTTCTTCCATATTGGCCGGTCTAAAAAGCAAAGTAAGCAAAATAGAGGTGTCAAGCTGTCCACATCTTGAGTTTCATTTTGGAAAATAGTTTTGTACACTGTTTGAACTTCTGAAATTCCTCACATATACTCTGGTTAATAGGTTTCACAGGGGATACTTTATGATGAACACAGTCAAAGATGAAGCTTATGCATTCAGGTAAGCCCTTTAGCGGAAACGTGAAGACAAAAGATTATTAGAAAATGAGATGAGAAAGTGATTTTGTGAGAAGGACTGCTCACAGGTGGCATGCAAGTGGTTAGATCTACTCACTCTCACCAGGTTTGCTATCAGAAAGGAATGGTTCTTGTTCCATGATGTCCATTGGGATTTTAATACTGGGAATTTTTTCTGAATAGGGGCTGTCAGACTGTGAAAGAAATGTGTAACAATTCTTAGAACAAACATTGTGACTTAATTGTGTAGAGCAGCCATCCTCCTTGCAGAATGTAGATGTAGAGGCAACCTTATATGGAAGAATTCATACTACTGACAGGTCAAATGCATTTTTGGTTAAAAACAGAATATCCAATGCATAAAATACATTACTTACTTTAATTCCTGCTAAACATTTAAGAAGTGCTAACAATATATTTTCTATGCATAATACTAAGTTAATTATATAAAGTATATTGTATAAGAAAAAATGAAAGAATTTACTATTCCGTACTTGCCACATTTCTGTCCTCTTAAGCATCAAAGTTTGGCATAAGGCATTTACTATTAATGTTTGGACGACACTTTATCAACATGTTCATGTTTGGAGATTTAGTTCCCAAAAGGAGAGCGAGGGTAGAAGGATTAATTGAAAAGGCTCAATTCTGTCACCATTTTTGACACAAGCTACTTAAAAAAAGGTGTAAATTACTGTGCGTGTTTACAGTATTTACTACTCAACATGCAGTAAAATAGTACACACCACAAAAAATACACCTCACATTATGCGACCGGCATGTCAAACACTCAGTACACAATAGTAAATTACCCCAATATGTTCAAGTAGAATTAAAGGAGCCTCGGCAACAGATAACCAATGAAATGCGTGCATTTACTAATAAGAATAACATCACTTCCCGTGGATGCAGATATATTATCTACTTTGGATTCAGATATATTTGTACTGATCATAGTACACATTGAAAACAATACTCAATAGTATTTATAGGAGAAGTAGCAAATTATCTTAGATGACTTAAACAAGTAACAAGAACAGATAAAAAAATATTAAAGGGTAGCTCCCACCATCATAATTTTTTTTTTCTGTCCCTGCCTATTGGCCTTCTATCCCTAACACCCTCCCTGCCTTTATTTTTTATTTTGTTACTGTTTTAAAAATGACATTTAGTCTGCCTGGTAGTGTGCTCACTACCAGGCAGACTTCCCCAGCAGGCACCACGTCACTGATGCCTGCTGGGGGGGCCAACTTCCGCCCTTAGTTCTCCTAACAGGGTGCCTCCAGCTGTTTCACCACTACAACTTCCAGCATGCCCTGACATCTATTGGCTGTCAGTGCATGCTGGGAGTTGTAGTGGTAAAACAACTGGATGCACCCAGGACAGGAGCTTCATGGGGGAAGGAGTGAGCCAGGAGCCGATGCGGGAGGGACGGGTGCGGGAGAGCCTCTTCCTGCCGCTCGGTGAGTAACACCTAAACACCCCCCCCCCCCCCACCTTGCAGCAGAGCCGTCGGCGAGTGCGTGGAGCCAATGCGCAGCCCTGGATGTTCCTGCGCCTGCGCAAAATTTCGACTGATGCCCTGCCGGAATCAGTCGGAATTTTGCAGTGACGTCACTCCGCACTGCATTCGGCCACTAGGAGGGCGACCCCTAGTGGCCTAATTTCAAATTGCTTTTAAAATGTTTTAAAAGCATTTTTTTTAAATAAAAGTATATCAGAGATATGTTGTAGTTAGAGATGAGCGAACTTACAGTAAATTCGATTCGTCACAAACTTCTCGGCTCGGCAGTTGATGACTTATCCTGCGTAAATTAGTTCAGCCTTCAGGTGCTCCGGTGGGCTGGAAAAGGTGGATACATTCCTAGGAAAGAGTCTCCTAGAAATGTATCCACCTTTTCCAGCCCACCGGAGCACCTGAAAGCTGAACTAATTTATGCCGGATATGTCATCAACTGCCTTGCCGAGAAGTTCGTGACAAATCAAATTTACTGTAAGTTCGCTCATCTCTAGTTGTAGTACTTAAGTACTACAACATATCAAAAATAATTTTTCATGACAGTGCCCATTTAAAGATATGGTTGTTAGAGGACCAGTCTACAATCATTCTTCTCTCATTTGGTCTTTGTGCACATTTGTAGGCATCTATACAACTACATTGGGATCTGCACACCCTCTAGTACAACCACAATATCTTCCATGTAAAATTGACTGGACCTATCAGGAAATAACTACTATGTGTGGATATGTTTATCATTAAATGAGTTGTTAAAGGAATTGTCTGCACACATCTTAGATTCATACCTTCCTAGATGAGAGACACAGAAACCAAAAACAATAATATGGTACCTTCCCCCTCTCGCCTCAGAAGGTATACTCCTGAGAAGGAGAGTATCAGGAAGCAAAAAGAGAACAAATATTTTTTGCTTCCCGGACAACCCCTAAGTTTAAAGGGGTACTCTGGTGCTTAGACATCATATCCCCTATCAACAGGATAGGGGATAAGATGCCTGATCGTGGGGGTCCCGCCGCTGGGGACCCCCTGATCTTGATTGCCGCCCCCCGTTAAAATCAGTCCCCGGAGCGTGTTCGCTCCAGGTCTGATTACTGTTGATCATGGGGCCGGAGCATTGTGACGTCACGGCCCTGCCCCCGTGTGACGTCACGCTCCGCCCCATCAATGCAAGCCTATGGAAGGGGGCGTGACAGCTGTCATGCCCTCTCCCATAGACTTGCATTGAGGGGCGGGGCGTGACATCACACAGGGGCGGAGTCGTGACATCACGTTCTCACGTCACCGTGGTTGGGAGCCGAAGCCTCCAGTGTTTCCGGAAGCCGCAACAGGTGGGTCCTGCAGCCGAGATCCCGGGGGTCCCCAGCGGCGGGACCCCCGCAATCTGACAACTTATCCCCTATCCTTTGGATAGGGGATAAGATGTCTAGGGGAGGAGTACCCCTTTAAGTTTCACTCTGAGTTATCAAAATGTGTATAAATCGTTCATATCAGGAATGAAAGGAATTATCAAGAAACTGTGTAATGACAATCATGTATATATTTTTTTTTGGGGTGTGTGGGGGGATTTTAGTCAGTGGTCCCCTAATAGTCCCGAGATACACTATTAAAGCTGGAGTGGAGTTCAATTTAGACACCTATTTTCTTGTAAGCAACAATTCATTTGTATCTTCCTAGAAGGCTTGAGGCAGTAATCTTCACAATATTACAGTTTTGCATATGTCATTTAGTGTCATGGCATTCCTTTTAGTTCTTCTCTAGAGTGTTCATGTGAACTCTGGCAAGTTGGAATTTACCATTCTCAATATTTTTTCCCCATAAGATAAGCACTGCTAAAGGTGTCATGTAGAAATTTAGAAATATGCTGATAAAGTAACTCATTTAGCCCTAAATGAGCAATATAGCTTACGCAGCAAACAGAATAAAGCCAGTGATAGACTTATTTTCGCTGCATTGGCCATCACAGTCATGCTGAAAAACAAGCCATTGAGTTGAAGGTGGATGACCTTACTACTCACAGAGGACTATGCTCTACTTCCAGCTCATAAACAGGAAGAAAATTCTATGAGTGCAAGTTACCACAACAACATCCAAAATAGAAATACATAAAAGCAGCATATATTATGCTACCATATCTTCTCTTATCCACAACTATGGCAACATCCTTCTCACAAACAACTTTTACATTAGTAAGGCCATAAATCACACTTATTCCTTATTCCTTCCTATAACAGTTTTTATTTGGTAGCATGATATTTTATGAAGACAAAAAAAAAAAAAAAAGAATGCTAAGTCTGTTATTTTTTGGTAGTTATGCTCATTTTATGGCCACATAAGCCTATGACACATCAGAACAGGAAATCCCACTCTTCAAAAAAACAAAAACTTCACTTTTTGTACTCCTCACATTGACAATACCCCTGCAAAATACCAAAGAGAACTTGTTATGACTTCCATGCTGGCCTAACCACTGGGGCTGTTCTCGGCATGTTCTTCCCACCCCACCAACCTTGACCGATAGATCACTTCCTGTTTGGGTATATACGGAGAAATCTATCAACCAAGGCTAGCGGGGCAGGGAGAAGCCACATGAAAATCATTACCGATAAAAAGTTGTAGAATGGAAATGAATGACTTCTTAAATTTTACACAGGTTCCATAATACATTATTTCCATATGGCTATTAGCTGCACCTTTTCTATCCTAGTAGTCGGCTTCGCTGAGACATGACTGTCTGCACCTGCCAGGAGGCAATGTCTGACAAATATTTGCCGTGAGAAAATACCTTTCATGTTATTATATGCAGCCATGAGTAGCTGCAATACAGAAACCATACTGTAACTTTTCTGCATAGTCTTCAAAAGGAGAATTAAACTTCTTTATGTACCAGTCACATAAATAAGGACAAATCATAACTGCCAGTAAGGCTTCTAGGTTCCTACCAAGACGCTTAGGCCAAGCTATGTAATATACTGCTGACTGGCCTGAATGAAAGCGATTTATTCTAACATTTGGGATTAATAGAACTTTCATAAACTTCATTGACAGCACTTATAATGTCATCCTATTTGCATAGCTGCAGCAAAATTGATTACATTTAAGATCATAAAACTATGTATGAAACCTGAAAAAAAATAACGCCATATCCATTAAGTTAGATTATCCCATTTAATACTTTCATTAGCAAGCTAGAGTTCATTACTCAGATGCAAACATGAAGATTAGTTCTCGTTCCCCACTATGGACAGACACATATACAAAGCTTAAATGTTAAGCTGGGATTATAATACAAGGCATCGAAATGCCATTTCAAATCTCATAATCATCCAAACAGTCAATGTTGTCATTTAGTATTTTAGAATAGGGAATATGTGCAATCCAATGGACT
Source organism: Hyla sarda (assembly GCF_029499605.1). Classification (NCBI taxonomy): domain Eukaryota; kingdom Metazoa; phylum Chordata; class Amphibia; order Anura; family Hylidae; genus Hyla; species Hyla sarda. The sequence goes on from NC_079189.1 coordinate 211,242,663, forward strand.
ACGGAAGACTATTAGTAAGGTGAAGTGTTTGTGCTTAATGGCAGGAACTAGGGGTTATGTGATGAATTACAATATACCTAAAAAAAAAAAAAGAATAATAGTCAATCCCATAATAAACAAGGCTGACATAACATGTCTTTGACCATTAATGCCTTTCAGTAGCAACTTTTCATTGAAGGGGCGGGCCGTGACATCATTAGGGGCCGGGGCTATGACGTCACGAGCTACTGGCGCCAGCTCCAGCGTTTGGAACAGTTTGTTCCAAATGCTGAGCAGCGGAGTACCCCTTTAAAGGGGTGCTAGTCCGGTGGGGGGAAAAATGTCTCATATTGACTGGCTCCAGAAAGTTAAACAGATTTGTAAATTACTTCTATGAAACATTTTTAATCCTTCCAGTACTTATCAGCTGCTGTATACTACAGAGGAAGTTGATTTGTTCTTTTCAGTCTGACCACAGTACTCTCTGCTGACACCTCTGGCCATGTCGGGAACTGTCCAGAATAGGAGCAAATCCCTTTAGCAAACCTCTCCAGCTCCGGACAGTTCCTGACATGGACAGAGGTGTCAGCAGAGAGCAAAGATCAGACAGGAAAGAATAACTCAACTCAACTACAGTACAGGAAGGAATAAGATATTTTAATAGAAGTAATTTAAAAGAACCCCTTTAAGAGGTTTTTTTTATTATTATTTTTTTTTTGCTTGGCCTTTAAGAACCCTATACCTTATTCCTGGTATGTGAGAAAATGGAAATGACAATGGCTGCTCTATTCACATGTTATACTATAGTTACAATTTTTTTTTTATAATGAAGCAAATTGAAGCTTTGAGGTTATATTCCCTTCTTGCTCAGCGGGTTTGCATGTTACCTCTGGCCAGCACCAGGAATTATTCTATTTACATAACTGCCATTAAAAGTAGCCAAGGAGGTCAGAATGCTCTGTTTAAAACATGGGAATACCGCTTTAACTTATGCTAAAAATAAAAAAGAAGAAATTATAAACTTAATGTAAACATAAATGAAAAAAAAAGTATCTCTCACATCATCATTGTCGCTGTCCACACTTCCCTTCTTCTTTTTCTTTTTCTTTTCATCTTCCTTTTTCTTCTTGTCTTTCTCCGGAATGACATCATCTAGGAAGCTAAGATCATGCTGGGAAAAGAGGTAGTCCATGGCTTTCCTCACCGCTACAAGAGCCAGAATCTACAAGAAGATAGGGGAAGTATAAGGATTCTAAAACATTTCTGATAATATATTGTCTATCAATACATAGATCATACTAACAATGAAGTACATTAGAAAGATTAGTTTAGATATATATATATATATATATATTTTTTTTTTTTTTTTTGCATTGTTTACTGCTACATGACAAACTATTTCACAAGATCAGTCAGATGGGCGTGAACTTAATTTTAATAATGGGAGCGAAGGTGAGGTAATGGGCATAAATATACAGTCAGGGTGGTGTATTAGGCAGACATTCCACTCATAGCTGACCTTAGGGGTAACTACTAGAAGAAGCACCTCTATTCTAAATGGCTTAGCACCCTTGATGATATACTAGACCCCCATCTCTAGGAAGCATCCTAAGCTCTAAGATCTTCTTACAGAGCTATGTTTACACCACATTAGGTGTGTATGGCAGTGTATAAAGGCTTTTTCACATGGAATGATGTGTGCCTGAGAAAAACACCTATCCAGTATATTGAATGGACGATATTTGGATCATTTAAACGTCCCTTTCCTTTCACCATTGCTAGCCACATATCCCCTGTTTACACAGTGATATAATGCTAACTAACAATTTGAAGCATACAGAAATACGATCAACCCATGAATGAGCATTCTCTAAATTGTCAGCAGATTACTGGCTCTTTTATATGGGTTAATTATCGGGAATGAACATTGATACAAATGTTCATTCAGTTGACAATCGTCTATAAGGCCTTAAGTCAGACTAATCCACACACCTCTATAGTCCAGACATGGCAAAGCTGTGTTACATTCCGATATAAAACAAACCTATGTTGATGAGTGCTCAAAAACACACCCATACATAAAAATTCCCATAAAAAAAAAACACTTACCATAACCGGGAATATAATAGCTGCTACTGTTGATTTCAGAATCCAGAGCAGCGCCAGGCATACAATCTGAATGAAAGTGAACAAGTGGACCCTTCGCAAAGGAACATGGCGTAAGTAAATGAAGTCTGGCTGATGTTTCGCGGGCATTAAGAGCAGTTTCAAACGGTCCATGAACTGGGAAAGAGGAAGAGAAAGAACAATTTATGGTAAGTAGTAGATGCACATTCCAAGTATGGTCATTTTTTAAAAGGAACGTGTCATCAGAAAAGGACCTATTGTTTAAAGTGTACCTGTCATTTGCAAAAAACTTTTTATACAATGCAGATAATAACATTATATGTATATGTGCAATGTACATTGGTTAAAAATGTCTATATTGCCTGTGCAGAGACAATATATGAGAAGTGTGGGCGGGACATACAGGGTTCTGTGCAGGCTCTTGGCTTGTCAATCATCCTGCTGTATGAGCCAGGGCATGTCACAGAGCCTTACTGCACAGAGCACTGCTTGTCTTCACTTCACAGAGCCCTGCTTGTCCTCACTTCACAGAGCCCTGCTTGTCCTCACTGCACAGAACCCTGTTTGTCCTCAGTGTACAGAGCCCTGCTTGTCCTCAGTGTACAGAGCACTGCTTGTCCTCAGTGTACAGAGCCCTGCTTGTCCTCTGTGTACAGAGCCCTGCTTGTCCTCATTGCACAGAGCCCTGCTTGTCCTCACTGCAAAGAGCCCTGCTTGTCCTCAGTGTACAGAGCCCTGCTTGTCCTCAGTGCACATAGCCTTGCTTATCCTCAGTGCACAGAGCCTTGCTTGTCCTCACTGCACAGAGCCCTGCTTGTTCTCAGTGTACAGAGCCCTGCTTGTCCTCAGTGCACAGAGCCCTGCTTGTTCTCAGTGTACAGAGCCCTGCTTGTCCTCAGTGCACAGAGCCCTGCTTGTCCTCAGTGCACAGAGCCCTGCTTGTCCTCACTGCACAGAGCCCTGTTTGTCCTCACTGCACAGAGCCCTGCTTGTTCTCAGTGTACAGAGCCCTGCTTGTCCTCACTGCACAGAGCCCTGCTTGTCCTCACTGCACAGAGCCATGAATATCCATCCACACTGCTTGTATTCTGTCTCTACACAAAGACACACAGACAATAGCTGCAGGGACAAGACATTTTTTTTTCACCGAAAAATATACACATTTTTAACCAATGTATACTACAAATATACATATAATGTTGTTATCTATAATATGTAGCAAGCTTTTGCAAATAACCGTGCCCTTTTTGATCAAGTTTTTATGGTAACCATATTTTTTAAGTATTTTAGTGATAATTTACCTTATTCTAATTCTCCATTTTGCTATCTATATTTTGTAATAATCTTGAAATGTTGCTGTTTTCATTTTGGCCACTAGAGCTTAAGCTAAGTTCACACTTCCTGTTAGGTACAGATAATTTCTCAGAAATGTCTTTCTTCACAGCACAGACAGGAGCAGAATGAAAGGTGACATCAGTAGAGAAAAAACACTGGATCCACCACCATTCACAGCAGAGCTCAGCATCCCACTCTTCTTATAGAAAGACCATTGAAAAGTGCAAAGAGAATGCCCAATAACATCTACAATTGATGTGAATGAGACACCTTCTGTCTATTGTTATTTTTGTCCATTGGGCTTGCTGTTAAAAGCAGCTTGGGCAAGGTGCAGCCCCATATTAATGCACAAAATAAAATAATATGAAATAAAAAATTACAATCAGAAAATAGAAACAGATTTAAAAAAATGTAACATTTTCATATACTGTATATATTTCCTCAAATAGTTGTTCTGAGCATCACCATTGTTGTGTCTGATTTACAGTACTTTCATAAATGTTCTTTAGATAGTGCCGCATTATGGATTTAGGGTCCGCACAAAGTTATCTTATTGACCATTATTTTTATCAATAAAACATTTCATTGGTATAAAAAGCCCCATTTAACCTGCAATTCACCTAAATTATATTAGTTTACTACCCTGTTTATTTTATTGCAACAAAAAGAAAACAAGCTGATAAAGTGAGAGAGATATAAAAAACATAGAGGAACAATTGTGATAAATTATTCATAGAAAGTTTCTGCAAATCCTACTATATTTCAGAAGCCAAGTCATAACATATTGTTAAAAATGATGTGTTGTAAAATGATAAAGGAGCACCGGCTCCCAGTGCTGGTTCGGAGAGAAAAGAAAGATCCTTTATAGAATAGTAATGTAAAAGTATGCTGCCTTAGGTCACATATGTAAGTTGTCAGTCTTCTGTGGGAGTACAACATGTCACTTTTATATGTAATTGAGAACAAAATAATGCTCTGTTCTACTAGTTCTTACAGTAGCAAAGCCATAACCAGTAAGACGGATCTGTTTTTGCAGACAGATCCCAATTCACATATAATGAGATCCTTTAGGTTTCCATCCTGGCTCCAGTGATTTGATGAAAGAATATCAATAGAGGCTACACTATCCTTACCCTTAAAATATTGACAGCCTAGGTAAACAGAGCCTTACTGATGTAATTGGAATTTATCACTGGTTACATATACTCTGCGAGATATTAAGCTGGAAAATTACAAAGATGTATGTGACAAGGGGAAAGGTGATGCTTAGAATCATAACTTTTTATTTTAAAAAGAATTTGGGCAAAAAATGCTAAATTGGTTATATACTAGTCAGAAACTAGAGAAGCACATCTTGGATCTTATTTTTGGGTTACAGCAAAATATATTGACATATTGTCCTGTCAAAAGTGGCTTACCAAATGTTGGCTACTACTTACATTCCTAGTTTACTAGTTATATATTTAGGATAAAAATTATTATTGTTAGTTTGGCAATTGGATAACTAGGATTTATTTTGATAAATGTCATACCTGTACTCCATTGAGGGATGCCACTCCCATATATAAGAAAACTCCATACAGAACCGGCATAGGGATAAACTAGAAGATAAAGAGAAAAAAAAATTAAAAAGATTAAAAAATAAAATACAAACAACATCAATTTTTCTGGGATACTAATAATAAACATAATTAACATTCAGTCCATCCGACTACCTTCTCTGCTGTAATAGCAGTAGTAATAAACATTACAATAAAACTTTATGAAAGTGTAACACAATGTCGTTTATTGGCAACATTGTACAACCAGGCATGGCTTCAGCCAGATGTGGCAGCCGCAACATAGTACGTACTTATAAAGAGCATTCAACAAGAAATGTACAAACAATGGAGCACTCATCCGGTCCTTGCGAACAACATACTTCATTGCGTTACAACATGGTAGCGTTGCACAACATGCGGGAGAGCGGACGGAAACAGAGGGGTGGGGGAGTGGGTTGGGCAACGGTCCGTATCACGCAATCAGCGCTTCATCTGGCCCCCTGATGAAGTGCTGATTGCGTGATACCGACCGTCGCCCAACCCACTCCCCCACCCTTCTGTTTCCATCCGCTCTCCTGCATGTTGTGGAACACTACCATATTGTAACGCAATAAAGAAGTACGTTGTTCGCAAGGACCGGGTGAGTGCTCCATTCTTTGTACATTTCTTGTTGGATGCATTTTGGACTTTACATGTGAGCACCGGAATGGCCCTGTAGCCGGAGGAGGGTAGCAGCAGAATATTAGTGGAGTAGCGGTGCCGGGTGACTTCTATTGTGGACTGTACTTATAAAGAGTTTTGCTTTAAGACAATTGCCGCAGATACAGGTGATCAGCTTTTGAGAATTTGGGATCATAAATATATTTTATCTGTAGCATGTGGTCTATGGAAATAAATGGCCGATTATGTAAAACCATGACTGTGCCATGCATTACAAGATGGGAGCCACTGTTCTCTGCTGTCTTTACAGACCATATGGAAAGACGTTGTCACCTATAACTGAATAATTCACACAATTAAACACTGATGCTACATAAAAGGGGGATGTTCTGCCTTACAAAAAGATCGTGGGGGGGGGGGGGGCACCCATGGAGTCGGGATAACACACAACCTTGAAGGAGCAGAAACCAGCAGAGGACTGGGATGTTGGCCAGACAGCTGCAGGGGGCTGGAGGAGGTGAGTATAGCTTGTTTATATTTTTTATATAACTCCCAGCCTGGAACAAATTTTTGTCTTGCCTTGACAAACCATTTAAAGAAACAATGTTTCAACATTCAGAAAGTAGGGCACTGATGCATTACCGATTCTTTTTCATTGTGTTCAAAACTGAAAAAAGTTCACAACACAGAAAATTTACAGCACAAACACTTTAAGAAGTTATTAACATTTTGTCTTTGGTGGCCAAGATGTAATTTCCAAGGCATGTGGTTATTGCCGCTGCGCTCCTGAGATCACTAACTCGCGACCGCAGCAGAAATTACTTTGCACAATAAGTTAATTAATCCACTTGCCAAATCCTTGTGACCTTGACAACAAAGCTGTATAGAGCCGGAGTCAGGAGCTGATCACGGTGTTTACTAGTAGTAAGTCAAGTGTTTGTTTGCTTAATTCTAACCCTACATTATAAGGAGAATGCCAGTTGCGGATCAGAGCAGTTTCGTTGTGACTTCAGCATGCATATATATATAGTCCACCACTTGGTGGCAGCAGCAACACACTTGACAAAACTAGTAAATAACCAGACTTTGAAAAACTACGGGCCAGTGTGGAATGATTTTAGCAGTGTTTTCCAAACAGTGTGTCTATAGCTGTTGCAAAACTACATCTCCCAGCATGCTCGAATAGCCTTCGGCTGTCTGTGCATGCTGGGAGTTGTAGTTTTGCAACAGCAGGAGACACACTGTTTGGAAAACAGTAGTCTAAATAAAAGCTAATCTCATATATTGACTTATGCAGTGATAGATTTATCATTTTTATGCATCTCTGCGACTAACGTTCATACCAGCTAAGATTTTATTATGACACTTTTTCTATTCCAAAATCTGTATGTGACTTTATCTCTTCAGAGTTTATGAATGAAAATGTAAAAAAAAAAAAAAAAAAGATTAGACACCATTCTGGAGTAAATAAGACACAAGATAAATAGGGGGCTAGAGTTTTTGTTTCAAGTCCAAGTGTTAATTTTTTCTTTTATCCTAAAATATATCCATCATACTTTTTTTTAACTTGGGGTATATTTTGCATATTTACTGCAGCTGATTTTGCTACCCATTGACTTCTATCGGTAGGAAACTATGCAGAAAAATATGCAGCGAAATATGACATGTGATCCTACCCTTAAATGGGCACTCTCATGAAAAGTAATTTTTGCTATTGCACTCCTGATGATAAAAAAAATAAAATCTTTCTCATAGACTTTGTTTAAAAAAAAATTTAATGGTAACAAGTTTTTGCTATTGCACTCCTTAGGGTAAATAAAAAATATTTCTAATATACTTTGTTTAAAAAAATGAAGTTTTCTATGTTTTATTTGTGCTTAAAAAAGCTCAAGAGCACATTTTCCCCCATCTCATATACAGACTTTGGACCGAAGCCCAAACACAGGAAGTGCAGCTTGGAGTGCTGAGGGGGGTGTGTCCAGCCTCGTCCAATCATAGCTTCTCTCACACTTAACTGCCATATGCTGTTGGTTGGACACACACCCTCAGCATTTCAGGCTGCACTTCCTGTGTTTGGGCTTCGGTCCAAAGTCTGTGTATAAGATGGGGGGGAAATGTGCTCTTTTAAGCACATATAAAACATAGAAAACTTCATTTTTTTTAAAAACAAAGTATATTAGAAATATTTTTTATTTACCATTAGGAGCGCAATAGCAAAAATTTGTTTTAATGAGACCATTTAAGATTTCTATGTTTTATTTGTGTTTAAAAAAAGCTGCGACTAGGTGTCCCCCTACTTGTCCACAGCAGATTTCCCCCCATCTCTTGAACGGACTTTGGACTCCTGCTGGCCTGGCAGAAGTCCAAAATCAGGAAATGCAGTCTTGAGTGCTGAGGGTGTGTGTGTGCAGTCTTAGCCAATCATTGCTCATTTCACACTGAACTGCTGTGGTATGTGTGTAGTAGAGTGAGCAAGTTCTCCCCTCTATGGCTTCAGGTTATGTCACGCCTGCTGGGAAATGCCCCTTTCCAGTCTGTGAATCTGACTGAGACCGAGCAGAAAATACAGAGATATATCAAGGTAGAAAAATAAAAATAAAGGCAGGGGTGGTTTATCATGAAGGGGGCAGCAAGCTAGGAGGATTGAAACATTTAACAAGATTATGACAGGTACTCTTTAAAGGTGGTGACCATTGGACAGACTGTGTAAAAAAATACATTAAGAATTATCCACCTCACCCATCAGGTCCCCACCGATCTTTACTGGTATTGTCCTGACACACAAGTGGGCAGAGTGGGCATTTTCTAAATGCCAAGATCCAGAGCCGGTAAGTGGTGATCAGTGGGGACCCGAGATCGGCAATGGCAGAGGATGTCATAAGATCATTTAAAATAACGTATATTCATTAGTAAATTTTCTTATTCACTGATTTCTTAATATACTTTATTTACACAAAAAATGCTATGGCCACCCAACGCAGGATCGCTGCAGATTTTCTGCAGGGAAAAATATGCAACATTCCCACAGCAGATCCACAGCTGCAAATTGACACCAAATCATGCAGATTGGAGGAAGAATTTTTTTCCACAATATGTAGATGAGATTTTGGAAATTCAATACAGAATATCCACAGAATGCCCTAAATGCCCTAAGCCCTAAACGCCTGGGCTATTTGGATTGTTAAAAAAAAAAGCAACGGGATATTATATTTTAATTGTGTTACTGTCATTTGTAAAAACTTTTGACATGTCATCTGGACATGTTAAAAGTTTCGATTGAATCGAGTCTCAGTCCTTCGAGTCTCCAATCGTATGTTATTTCCCTTTTTAGTGCGTGGCAGTGCGCTCCACTGCCTCGCAGACCGCCTAATCCGTCTCATTACAGTCTATGGTGAATGAGTCAGGTTTAAGTAATAGCCAGAAAGTGAGATGTTCGCTGCTGCACACTTTACCCAGCTGTAGCTCGCGATTGCAGCAGGTCTGAGGATTGTAATCTAAGCTTTTGACACATTTGAAACACATGTCAAACATTTTTACAAATGGCAGCAAAGCTTTAAAACTGCTCAGGGTGTCAAGAAAAAAATAAATCAAATAACTTGTACTCATCTGCCATCGATCCCCTACCAGCCCTTTTTCAACAGTGCTGGTCCCCATTGTCAGCGCTCCCTGTTCTTCTTCCTGACATGTAGGAAATTACTGCTCACTCAGCGACTGGCCCAGCAGCTGTATTTCCTATATATCAGGATAGAGTACAGGAAGCGTTGACAGCCAGGACCAGCACCCTCAGAATGGCACCAGCGAGGACAGGCGGCAGGTGAGTACAACCTTTCTTTGACACCCTAGAAAGCTGTAAAGGTAAAACCATTTTGCCAGAATATCCCTTTCACCAGACAGAGCAGATAGAACATGTTAGAAAAGGAGAATCCCTTCATTCACTTGTATTGTAAAGCCATAGATTAGCTCTTTCAGTAATATTGGGAATGTAATTACTGTTATGTGACTATTATACACTTTTGTTATGTGACTACCATACTGTTACTGCTATCCATATGCTTTGTACCAGTTATTGTTCACAGACAGCATGCTAACTATGTCTCAGCAGTCATGCACAATACAAGTACAGCTTCGAAATCTTTTTGGGAGTATTAGTTTGTAACAATTTGACATGACGACACGGAGTAAGTATTACATGAGAATCTTCATATCCTGCAAGCAACATTAAGGAGCGTGAGCTGATATAACATAATACTGAGAGGCCTGCTGTGTTTATAGCTACATAGTATAGCGTACAGAAGAACAGAAGAAATGCTACACAGTATTTAAGAAACAACAGAATGTTCCAGTTTACGTCAGCATTCCACAGGAGGTAAACAGTGCTGGAACAGGCGTGAAGAAGGAGCATGCATACTAAGCAGCACTGGACACTTCAACTCATTCCAGAACAATTTAAGTATAATAGAGTAAGTTTTATGAGACTGAACAGATATATTTAGGGCACTTTGTGACATAGTATTCTGACTACAGGTGATGCAGAGTTTGTAGTCCCACCTTGGCTATGAGGAACTGGACACATGAGCCCCTCTATAATGTAGGAGCAAAGTAGAGTTATGAATGGACGTACCACTTCACTCCAGATCTTACAGGGTGTGAAGAATGTGTGCTGAATTGGGAAGGACTATGGCACTTGGCACTATGGCACTTGAAATCTAATAAACTAATTGAGGGAGATTTATGAAAACCTGTCCAGAGGAAAAGTTGCTGAGTTGCCCATAGCAACCAATCAGATCGCTTCTTTCATTTTTGAAAAGGCCTCGAGGAAATGAAAGCAGCCATCTGATTGGTTGCTATGGGCAACTCAGCAACTTTTCCATTGGACAGGTTTTGATAAATCTCCCCCATTGTGTTTCATATAAGATTATTTCCTTGGAAAATGTATTGTATGCTGCTGTCCCTGCATATCCTGTATCAAGATCTGCTTTATGAAGATTGAAGCGAGAAGCGAAACGTCGGGTCTTGCGTGTGACCAGGGCATCTTACACCAGGTTGTAGTAGTCATCTTTCAGTATGTTTGCACATGTTTCTTCTTGTATAGTTCACTACAGGCTATGTAGGTTGTGTTAACTGCCCTTCCTTCATGGATTATATTGTATTCTGATATGTAACTCAGGGGAAATGCAGAGTTATTTATATTTAAATTCATGCTAAATTGCACCTTCTTCATGTTCATGGAAATTTTGTCCGTGCATGAGTAGCCCAATGCACCTTATTATATACCTCCCTGGTGTTTTTATTCCAAAGATCAGTTATTGACCTGTATTACTAATATTTATCTATGATCCCAGTCACTGCCTGTTAATTCTGGTCCACTGGACTACCACTTCTGGATTATATTCCATTTCTGCTTTTAAATTGTTCTTATGATTTTGTCTGTACCATTTATGTATTGTGTATTAATAAAGACTTTTTGATCCATAGAAACGCAGTTGTTTTTCTGTTTTGTTTATGAAGATGCCACACACAGTGGAAGAACGTTGGCAAACCCATTAATTTCAGCAGAAGCTGACTATCTCAGGTATCGTGTGCTTACTTTTCCCTGATGGCAACTGTCAGGTAAAGGAAGAATGGGTCATGTAAGATTTCTACATGGCTAATCCTTTGCTGCCAATTCAGATGTTGTCTGGCAGCTGCTTATCCCCCTTTACTATCAGCTGAATAGTCAGTAGAAGACTAAATCTTCAATGGCAGTTTAATAACAATGGAAACTAAAAGGGGTACTCCGGTGGAAAACTATTTTTATTTTTATTTTTTAATCAACTGGTGCCAGAAAGTTAAACAGATTTGTAAATTACTTCTATTTAAAAAGATCTTAATCCCTCCAGTACTTTTTAGCTGATGAATACTACAGAGGAAATGATTTTCTTTTTGGAACACAGTGCTCTCTGCTGACATCACGAGCACAGTGCTCTCTGCTGACATCTCTGTCCATTTTAGTAACTGTCCAGAGCAGCATATGTTTGCTATGGGGATTTTCCCCTACTCTGGACAGTTCTTAAAATGGACAGAGATGTCAGCAGAGAGCACTGTGCTCGTGATTCAGCAGAGAGCTCTGTGGTTCCAAAAAGAAAATAATTTCCTCTGTAGTATTCAGCAGCTAATAAGTACTGGAAGGATTAAGATTTTTTTAATAGAAGTAATTTACAAATCTGTTTAACTTTCTGGCACCAGTTGATTTAAAAAATAAATAAATAAATAAATTAAAAAAAAAAAGTTTTCCACCAGAGTACCCCTATAACATGTAATGTGAATATATTAAGGTGGATTATCACATGTAGTTTTTTAGCCAGAGTGAAATGCACATGCATATAGACTGCCACTAAAACTGCATACATGAATCTGATCTTAAAGGAGAAATATTATGTAAAAAAAACTTCTCCTCTACCCAAAGGATTGGGGATAAGTTTCAATGTGTGGGGGGTCCGAGTGATGAGGCCCCCCCTGATCTCCTGTTTGGAGCCCCGACTCTCCTTCACAGCGGCATAGGCCCCAGCGCTCAGAAGCCCCCCCAACCCCCCCCTCTGTCCGTGTTCTAAAATGTATCCCCTATTCTTTGGATAAGGGATAAGTTTTTTACATGATACTTCTTCTTTAACTTCTTATCATTTTTCAGGTTTTTTTTGTGTTCCCCTGAGCACTATATAAATTATAAAGGACACTTGCTTTACCTTCAGTATGGGCGCCATGAAAACAGATATACCAGTCAGTATAAACACCATTGTTCCAGTAACTCTCTGTTCCCTGCAAGCAATAAACATATTCAAATAATAACCATATGGTGAACGTAAACATAAAAAAAAAGCTTTTTCAACATTTTCATTTTTTACTTTTTTATTGCATGTAAACCATTTTTATTGCATGTAAACCATAAATTATGAGTATTTGGAGCAATCTCCTAGTGTGGTGGCTGTACCTAGTGAAAATAGAGGAAATCTTAACATAGAGTAAGGGTAGGGTCTCACACAGCGTGTACGCAGTGTATTTGACGCTGTTGTGAGGTGGAGCTGGGCGCACCAACCTAACTGTACAAAAAATAATTTTTCCCATAAGACTTCTCCTTTAAAGTAAGACATTGCTGACAATGCAGTTTCCTAACATTTTACCTATGATACCTTCAGACTATGAGTATTCTAGTAAGACTTTGGGTGCTATTGCCATCATTTTTGGATTTTGGGCACAAAAGTATGTAAATGATGACCTTACCTTACTCCCAAGAACTTGGGTTGCTCTCCAGGTGCAGATGTCTCTGTTTCCATTTTCAAGCTGTCAATGTGAGCAATTGAAATGACAGTGGCAGCCACATACCATGGAAGAGCCATAAAGGAGCATATGATCATAAGAACTGCCACCCAGAACAAGTCCAAATGATACCCTGCTCCTTTCTGAAGAGGAAAAAAATAATAATTAAAAAAATAGAAAATATTTGTGATATCACAGATTATAATGTGTCTACATGTGGGTTGTCTTATAAAAAAGGGTTTTTTAACATGCATCCATTGTTCCCTCAATGAAATACGACTATATATTGAGACAAAACATAAAGGATGACCGCAGCACTCAGTAGTAGTGAAAAAATCAAAAAAGTGGCTTTATTCCAAAAGCAAAAAGCAGCGACGTTTCGGTGTTCTCACAACACCATTCTCAAGCTATATATTGAGACAGATACATAGCAGGAATTCTGAGCGTTCGGGAAGTGTAATACTATCCACAAATAATCTCAGGTGAATGGATGTTTTCCCTATATAGAAGAGGCTATTAATAGGAAATGATGGGTGGGCCTGAATTACTCTGTAAGTATTCCTTCAAAGGGTGACATGGACCACATGACCTGGAAAGTGATCTGCGGAGGAAATCTTCCTCTAACATCTCAGTTCCACACTGCCTACCCAGGACAATCCACTTTTCTATGATTCTGACATGAGTGACAAGGTTCACCGGTAACATTATTGTGCTGTGCTGCATAGACAAAGATTAAACCAGATAGACATTACTGCTGGTCTCCATTCACCATAGTACATTCCACTGGTCAATGGAAGAAGAATAAGAGAAGAATAAGAGCAATAGCCATGATTTGCTGTTTAAAGGGATCCTGTCATCACTTTCATGCTGCCTGAACCACAAGTCATCAGGGTGGTCCTTGATGGATTCCCCCCACCCCATCAGCCTTACTGTGTTTAGGAGCGGTCTATCAATTAAGGTTGGCAGTGCAGGAATAAGCTGTTGGGGACCGCCCTGATGACCTATAGTTAGGCAGCATGAAAATGATGACAGGTTCTCTTTCAAGCTGATCTTTACTAAAAAAAGATACAACAAAGATCTCTTTGGTTTCAGCCATCAAATTGTGGCCATCACTGCCATGCTTCTTCTACCAAACAGTGGTATATACAGAACTTGACCAACAAAGACAGCACCTGTTAATCCTGTTCTTCTGTTAACAAGCACGTTTCCTTACTCTGCTAGATTGCGAACGGACAGTAGTTTATGTGATCTCCATAACTCATATAGTCTGTGTCCGACTGCTACTTATCACTGGTCCCACACTTTGGGTGGGAAACACACATTTCTTTGTTTCCTTCACCTTATCCCACCTGGTTATCAGTACATGAAACAAATACTTCTACTAGCAAAGCCAAAGCTGAGGATGGAATTGCAAACTACTGGTGAAATCTACAGTAATACAACCCTACTGCGTGGATGGAAACAGCACGGTGTCGGAACATAAATAAGTAAATGGTGTCCATAGCACTGTGATGAATGTTTCAGCTCTCTCTAATAAAGAGGCGAGGACATGTAGTTGAGGAACGTAGCAAGACAATCTTGGTCAACAAACCTTAAGCTTGTTTTCCTTTCTGTTGACAATGACTCCTGTAATCTGTTGGTCCATGAAGATTAAAATGGTGACAAGAAGAGCGGGAAGAGCTGACGCCAGGTATACCCACCAAGGGTTTCCTCCAAATGGGGGCACAAACCAGCCTCTGTTAGGATTTGTTGGCTAAAAAAAAAAAGCAAAAAATAATAACAAATAAGAAGGTTCATTGTATAGGTGCACATATAATAATGTTGAGGTTGTCATAGCAGAAGTCAGAATTTTATTGTATTAACTGTTTCTGCATAAGACTGATAAAAAAAATCAATACTCTGATAAATTCGGCTTTCTCTCTATACAGAATAATTTGTATATGCAGTGGGACACACATACATCTTATCTTATATTTTTTTCTGACCATGTCTACACTGGTTTTAATGCTTTTGTGATCTACAAGTAAATATGGAGAAAATATTGTTTTTAGATATACCCCTTAGTTTACCTTAAATTCACTAGGGACAATCAGCTTTGGTGTGTCCACTCCAACCAGAGCATCGATTCCACAGAAGATCAGAATCGAGAGGATGATGGCAAAATCACTGATGAGTTTTCTGGCCTGGAATCAAAAATAAAGAAAATGTTAGAGCCCCCAAAAATCAAATAAATTAAATAAAAAACATTAAACACCTCTACAGTATTTGTGGAGCCATTTGCCTTCACATTGGAAAGGATTGATGTTTAAAAAAGCTCCATTCAACTCTATGGGCCTGATGGAGATTCTTCTGCACCATGCATACAGTGACATTTCTGTGCCATATGTTTCTGTTGCGGAAATCCCGATTTTGTCGTTGGCAGAAACAATCAACCAACTCATTGTTTCTACGAATTCCGCTCAGAAATGCATTGCCGTCTATGGAGATGGCACATTTCCCAGCAGGCCTAGCACCGACGGAACATGCAAATGATTGGAAAGTACATCCATGTTTTCCAGGCAGACATTCCGCACATTTTACGCCATCTGAATATGAAGTGTTCTTCATAAAAAAAGCTAATTTGTTGGTATCATAGGAAATATTTTGCATTTAATTTAAGTTTACCAGTTGCAAAAACTGTACTGTTCATAACTTTGCAAAGATCTGTACATTAAATGGTATTTTCTGTCACTCAGGGCCTTTGAGAGGTTTTCCCTATACAAGTGTATAATTGCAAGGGGCCCGACTTCTGGGGCCCCTGTCATCTCGAGAATGAGAATCTCCCATAGTCAATGAATAGAGAAGCTGTTATCTCTTAAAGCTGCACCCATGTTAATGAATGGGAAAATTCACCAAAGATGTTTCTGAACGTTGCTCCTGGCCTGAAGGTGGCAGCAGGAAACTGCTGCTGCAGTCTTAAAAGGGGTACTCCGGAGAAAATATATATTTTTTTTAAATCATCTGGAGCCAGAAAGGTTTGTAAATTACTTCTGTTTAAAAATCTTAATCCTTCCAGTACTTATCAGCTGCTGTATACTACAGAGGATGTTATTTTCTTTTTGAATTTCTTTTCTGTCTGATCACAGTGCTCTCTGCTGACACCTCTGTCCATGTCAGGAACTGTCCAGAGTAGAAGCAAATCCCCATAGCAAACCTATCCCTCTCTGGATAGTTCCTGACCTGGACAGAGGTGTCAGCAGAGAGCACTGTGGTCAGACAGAAAATAAATTAAAAAAGAAAATAACTTCCTCTGTAGTATACAGCAGCTAACTACTGGAAGAATTAAGATTTTTAAATAGAAGTCATTTACAATTCTGTTTAACTTTATGGCACCAGTTGATTACATTTTTTTTATTTCTAACGGAGTACCCCTTCAATGCCTACCAGGTGCCCCACCCACACAGCAAGTTAGCGGGCCCCTGGCAGCTTCCCCCCACCTGGAAATTCTAGGAAAATCTGCACTCATGTTAGCCAATGGGAAATTCCACAAAAGATGTTGCTGCATGCTGCTCCCGGCCAGAAGGTGGCAGCAGGATAATTGCAGGGGGCCCGACTGCTGGGGCCCCTGTGATCTCAAGAATTAGAATATCCCATAGTCAAAGAATGGAGCACTTGTTTTTCCCTATAAGTCTTTATGGTGGAACACCCCCTTTAATTATATCCATTGTTTTTAATTTAAAAAACAGTTAGACCAAAATTGAATGCTGTTGAATGCCTCTGTATACATAGAAAAAATAAAAATAAGAAAATAAAATTGAGTGAGGTTATACTTTTATTTACATATTTATACATGACAATGTGCAATAATTTACATTATTTCTTCCTTATAATTTATTCACTGTGTTTATGAAGATGAATTCACAAATTGATTTTATTAAAATTCCAAATAGTGCGTATAGTCTCCCACTTTCCCACAGGGTTCACACCTTATCTACATATTTTTGGTATGGATAATAAAATACTGTGAAATCTGAGAAAATACACGATCCACAGGAAGCCGTGTTGTTCTTGTTAATGAAGAACATTCTCATTTCGTTCACATCTTCTCAAAGCAACATTTCTATTTAACTGACCTCAAAAGGAAAAGTTGGATGTTGGTAAGAATGTGCTTGAGCGAGCTTTCTATTACCTGATACTTTAATGAGCCGGCTACTAGTAATGTCTGTATGCAGCCTTTGTTTCAGAGGCTCCTCAGAGCGCTGGGTGATCACACACATTTCCGCCTGGCAAAATGAAGGTATCGCTTTCTGGATCACACACAAAGAAGCAACCGGTGTAGTGTACAGGGGTCCGGCTCATTAGAAGAAAGCTATTTTTAATGTAGGTGGCCTATGCATGTAATTTTAGGATTCATGGGAATTAGAAATGAGTGAAGTTACAGTGATTCGATTCGTCATGAACCTTGCGGCTCGGCGTTCGCTGACTTTAGCCTGCATAAATGAGTTCAGTTTTCAAGTGCTCCGGTTGGCTGGAAAAGGTGGATACAGTTGTAGAAGAGAGTCTCCAGCCTACCGGAGCACCTGAAAGCTGAACTGATTTATGCAGACTAAAGTCAGCAACTGCCGAGCCAAAAAGTTTGTGACGAATCAAATCACTGTAACTTCGGCTCATCTCTAATGGGAATGAAGGAATATCAAAAGCTAGTTTCCATTTCTATATGTACTAACATAAAGCTAGCACTTTATGTGGCTTTTGAAACCCTAGGTCAGTGTTTTCCAAGCAGGAAGTCTCTAGCTGTTGCAAATGTACAACTCCCAGCATGCTCGGACAACCTTCGGGTTTTGCAACAGCTGGAAGTGCCCTGTTTGGGAAACAATGCCTTAGGCGAAAAGCTGATAGTAGAGAGAGTTTCATCTGGGCACACATTTCACCTGCAGTAGCTACAACAGGGTAAATGTAGTATTACATAGCAACAATTTAAATGAACAGCCAACAATGTAATACATAAATGGGCCAGATCTACCAGAAACATAGCCATGTATAGTTAACAGGCCCAGGGAATTAAACTTTTAAGACACTTATCCCCCTATTCACAGGGGATAAGTGTCTGATCGTGTGTGTGTGTGTGTGGGGGGGGGGGGCAACTACTGGGCCCCCATCTAACTGGGCAATGGAAAAATGATGGCCCGTTCAGCCGATCACCGGCCATAGCGAACTCCCGCTTCAGCGTGATTGGCTTAAGGGGCTGTCACTTGCATCCGTCCAGGAAGGTGGGGGTCGGAGTGCGCCAAGGACATGTATGTAGCTGGGTCCTGTACAGTAGATTCCTGGGACCCCCGCAGATAAAGGATACGTTTCTTAAAAGTTCAGTTAACTGGACTACCCCTTTAACTAACAAAGGGGCACCCCAAGTGGGAGATCTCACTCTATGGTGTCCATACGCTTTAAGAAAACCTTAGGAAAGGGGCTGCCATCAGCTTTCACTTTTGTCTTTACGTAGTTGAATGTGCTGACAACAAAATCACACAAAAATTATCCATGGAAATCAAATTTATCACCCCATGGAGGTCTGGATATGGAGTCACACTCAAAATCAAAGTGGAATACCACACTATAGGCTGATCCAACTTTGATGTAATGTCCTTAAAACAAGTCAAAATGAGGCTCAGTAGTGTGTGTGGCCTTCACATGCCCATATGACCTCCCTACAATGCCTGGGAATGTTCCTGGATGGTCTGTGGTGCAACGTGGCTTTGGTTGATGGAGCGAGACATGATGTCCCAGATGTTCTCAATCAGATTCAGGTCTGGGAAACAGGCGGGCCAGTCCATAGCATCAATGCCTTCCTCTTGCAGGAACTGCTGACATACTCCAGCCACATGAGGTCTAGCAGTGTCTTGCATTAGGAGGAACCCAGAGCCAACTGCACCAGCATATGGTCTCACAAGAGGTCTGAGGATCTTATCTCGGTACCTAATGTCAGTCAGGCTACCTCTGGCAAGCAGATGGAGGGATGTGCCGCCCCCCCAAAGAAATGCCACCCCACACCATTACTGACCCACCGCCAAACCGGTCATGCTGGAGGATGTTGCAGGCAGCAGAACGTTCTTTACGGCATCTCCAGACTCTGTCACGTCTGTCACGTGCTCAGTGTGAACCTACTTTCATCTGTGAAGAGCACAGGGCGCCAGTGGCGAATTTGCCTATCTTGGTGTTCTCTGGCAAATGCCAAACATCCTGCATGGTGTTGGGCTGTAAGCACAACCCCCACCTGTGGATGTCGGGCCCTCATATCACCCTCATGGAGTCTGTTTCTGACTGTGAGTGGACACATGCACATTTGTGGCCTGCTGGAGGTCATTTTGCAGGGCTCTGGCAGTGCTCCTCCTTGCACAAACACTGCTGCTGGGTTGTTGCCCTCCTACGTCCTCCTCCACATCTCCTGATGTACTGGCCTGTCTCCTGGGAGCGCCTCCATGCTCTGGACACTATGCTGAAAGACACAGCAAACCTCCTTGCCACAGCTTGCATTGATGTGTCATCCTAGATGAGCTGCACTACCTGAGCCACTTGTGTGGGTTGTAGACTCCGTCTCATGCTATCACTAGAGTGAAAGCACCGCCAGGATTCCAAAGTGACCAAAACATTAGCCAAGAAGCATAGGAACTGAGAAGTGGTCTGTGGTCACCACTCCTTTATTGGGGGTGTCTTGCTAATTGCCTATCATTTCCGCCTGTTGTCTGTTCCATTTGCACAACAGAATGTGAAATTGATTGTCAATCAGTGTTGCTTCCTGAGTGGACAGTGTGATTTCACAGAAGTGTGATTGACGTGTTGTTTAAGTGTTCCCTTTATTTTTTGTGCAGAGTATTTAACTAGGTCTACAATGGGGCAGATTCACTTGTGCAAATGTGACAGAATTCTGGTGTTATTGATGCAAAAAAAAACTGGGCCACATGACTTGCGCCTAGCTTATTACAAGCGTTAGACACTTTTTAGACACTTTTGCATGGTGTGTGACACTCAAAAGAGATGTGACAAAAAATGCAGTGGAATTTAAAGGGTACCTTTCATCAAAAAAACATTTGATATATTATAGATTAATCTATGCAGAATAACTTTCCAATTGCATGTTATTAAAAAAATATGCTTCTGTCTATTAAATTTTCCACTTTGAAAAAATGACCACAGGGGGCTCCCTACCAGTCCTGGCTGCAAGCCCTTTTTATAGATTTGAGACTCATGCTGGAGTCCTAAATCTCAGACTGAAGCCCGGACACAGACAAGGTCAGCACTGGTCCCTGCCTGTCAATCAGACAGGCTGGAGCCAGCACTGTCCTCATTCATTTTACTATCTGAGCTCCGAAACTTTCTTCTCTCTGCACATGCAGTTGTAAACAGAGAGGAGAAGATTCAGAGCTGCCAGCCGCTGAGTTCACAGCCTCTATGCTGGGTCACGCCCCCTTCCTCCCTCACACTAGGACGGCTGAATGAACAGCCAAGAAGACAATAAATCAGGTAGAAAGAGGGGGTTTTGAATGAAAAGAAACAGGGATAGTGACAGTGAGAGTCAGGGACTAAGTTTCTTGTGTAGTTTAAAGTGGTAAACTATTTTTTTAAATCAACTGGTATTAGAAAGTTAAACAGATTTGCAATTTACTTCAATTTAAAAATCTTCATCCTTCCAGTACTTATCCGCTGCTGTATGCTCCATAGGAAGTTGTGTAGTTCTTTTCAGTCTGACCACATTGCTCTCTGCTGACACCTCTGTCCATGTCAGGAACTGTCAGGAGCAGGAGAGGTTTGCTATCAGGATTTGCTTGTACTCTGGACAGTTCCTGACATGGACAGAGGTGTCAGCAGAGAGCGTGGTTAGACAGAAAAGAATTCCAAAAAGAAATATAACTTCCTGTGGAGCATACAGCAGCTGATCAGTACTGAAATGGTTAAGACTTTTTAATAGAAGTAATTTACAAATCTGTTTAACGTTCTGGCACCAGTTGATCTTAAAATGTTTTTTTTTTCACTGGAGTACCCCTTTAAGCCAAGTAATAATTGGTTTAAACTTAGACTAAATAGTCTAAAAAAAATGTCCAATTTATCGGTGGCATGAGCCACTGTTGTAAATGTGGTCCTTTCTTAGATTGTCTAGTCTAAGTTTACACTCTTTTAGTAAATCAGGGCCACTATCTTAGTCCTTTTTTCTTAACTCTGGTAACAATTAACTGAGGAGGGATTCCTTTTCTGCCAAATGCGGGTGATAGCAATCGTAGGGCAATTACATATTATTGCATGTAACATCAATTATCTTTATCTTTTTTTTTTTTTTTATTAACTTCTGTAGCAAGATACTTACTGTAGTTGGGAAATAGGGGCTGGTTTTGAATTTCTTTAAAGCCGTAGAGCATGTGTATGTGCCAAAGAACAAGATGAAGGACATCAAAGTGATATCAGGAACATATTTGCAGTTGTTGCCAACCAGATTGCCGCCATACTTCACACACTGTTTCTTTGTGAGCGAAGACCAAATGATTGTGTCATTATAATGCTGCAAAAAAAAAAAAAAAAGATGTGTAAAGTATAATATAAGATAAAGATAAAGGTTATACTAGCTGTAATAGTTAGTAAGGAGAAGCATAACTTAAAGCTCCTGGACTTCAATGCTGTATCAGTAACAGAACCCCCCATTTATCATCTATAGTAGTGTTACTACTACATTGCAGAGAAACATTCAGGGTCTGCTCCAGCTCTAAGTGTGAGTTACAACCACAAACTGTGTATCCCCTATTGCTACCTTCCTTTTAGGCTCAGTAGGCTTTTAGTCTCATATTTCACACAAATTTGGCTCCAATGTGCAAAAAAAAAAAAAACACTATAAGCATCCAGTGTATGTCATAAAAATGTCCTGGCATTTGCTAGTCCAGTAGTCATCATGATACAATATTCTTACTGTATAGGAAAGTGTAGTCCACCAAGCTGTACTATGCAGTGGGCTTAATACAAAATATAAGCTGAGTGACATACAGGTTTCTACAATGGGAGTCAAGGGCCAACATTTAGTGCACCACTGTATGCCACCTATACAGTGCAATATTTTGGAGACTTCAATCAGATGTATACATTGGTGAATACTTCCAAAAGCATAACACTGATGTAAACTAGAAAAAACAACAAGGAAACAGAGTCTAAAAAATACTTAAGCATATTCATTATTCTTCACTCTCACGTCCTGGCCATTATGACATGACGTGAAGAATAATGAATATGTCTAAGATGGACGGGCAGAGCGCCATATACCAGACGAGGCAGGGAAGCTCGGCCAGCTGGCTCCTCCCCTCTATTGCTCTCTAAGCTTAAGCCGTTATTTTGCTGCTGCAAATTTTCCTACCAATTGAAGTCAATGGGTAGCAAAATCAGCTGCAGAAAAATACGACATGTGTGACCCTACCCTAAGTAAGTAATACATCATATTTCTCCTGCTCACCTGCACTGTAACCCAGTGTATTGTTTAGTGCAGGTGAACAGGCTGACAGTTTTCCTTTTAGGTGAATAACGAAATATCCCTCCTCTTTATTAAAGATGTCTTTGACTTTAAGTGATAAAGTCAGACCTTTACTAAAAATCTGTGTTGCAATGATATTGAAGGGAAAAAAATACTAGTTAAATGGGTTGTCTGGGGCTGGGGGTGGTGTAAAAATAATAATAAAACATGCTATACTCACCTCCCCTGGTCACCTGCACCTGCTGCACTTATGCTCCTGGTCCTCCAGTGGTCTTTACTTTATCAGGGTTCCTGTGACATCCCAACCCTACAGGAATTGGCCCAGCCAATCACTGACTAAGGCTGTACACCACAGTGTCAGTGTCAGTGGGCAGGTACTAGGTCCTGTGGGGTTGGGACATCAAAGGAACCTGGAAGAAACAGAGGTTAGTGGCAGACTAGAGGCATCAGTGCCGCAGCAGTAGGGGACTGGAGAAGGTGAGTAATGCTTGTTTATTATTTTTAAACCACACCCAGCCATGGAGAAAATGTTGTTTTCCCCTGGACAACCCCTTTAAGTCGACACAAATTTTAGTTTAGTAACTTACCACCAATGCAAAGGTAAAGAAGAAAAAAAATTCACAGATTAACTAGAAAGACTGGCCACTTTGTAGGTAGGAGATATGATTAGGTGCTATTGGGTGTTGCTAAGTTTTATGAGCAGATACATCTATAAAACTATTTTAATAGAATTATGGGCAGCAGAAGAGGACAACCCATATTTACTGGTAATTTTTATTCTATTTTATGTTAAGGAGAAATGTTCTATGATACAATAATATTTTCTGTTGGAGTACTTACTGGATCCTCTGTAGTGGCAATGGTAGTAGAAAGGAAATCGAATGTGGTCTCATTAAATAGTGAACTGTTACCTGAAAAAGAAAAGAGAATTTTAAAGGAAGCAAGAACATGACTATAGATCGTGATCACCCACCGACATCAATGAGCAAACTGCAGACATTACTGTTGAAGGAACACTCTACTCAGAATAGAGCCACTGTAGTGCCAAGCGCGGGGTCACAGGAAGGGAGGTGGGGGTTGTTGATTGGGGGTAATGTATGACAAAGTCATTCAAGAGATACAAAAAAAAAAAATCTGTTTCCCCCTCAATTCCCCCTCAAGCTCAACACTAGACAAGCCATCAGTTTTGTCCAGATTGTTTCTTGAAGATGGCATATAGACCATAAAACACATTTGCTGTCAACAACAACATTATAAATAAGGATTCACCTTATCATGGAGACATCACAGTGTAATATTGGAATGGATTAACTGGGTTGTTTCTTTAATAGCGCAACATTCCAGTAATTTATACTGACTATTGTTTGCCGTTTCTGCATGTTTCTCATACTTTATCAATGTAAACTATGGAACAAACCTTATTTTTCCCACAAGTATGGGAAAGTGAATTGCTCTTTCTTTGTAAATAACTGAACCATAATGCATCACTTATAAACAGGAAATACATATCATTTTCCACACTTCATAATAATGTGCTGTATTTTTAATAGAAGAAATGCAATGAAAATTCCAAAAGTATCCTCTTTCATACAGTTAGTAAAAGCAAAGTGACTTTGTTGTCTCTGGGAAGTGCCCAAGTGACAAAGATGTTTCTCAAGAATCACTCTACCTAAATAACTTTGGCCTATTTATGCAGGATTTGAAAAGAAATAAGCTAAACCAGGGGAATACAAACTATTCTGATAGACCATGTTGTTGCTGGTATGAGGCTCTTGGAGAAAGCCGGCCTGGTGCTGGTTGGTTCCATCCCCTTTGCTGTTACTGTAGGTGATGAGAATGAAGGTGTAGCTAGGAAATCCTTTACCCAGGGCAGGTAGGGTTGGTATTACTCTACCTTGGCACCCAGCAACTGAGACACATGTCTGGCCTGGAGCCCATTAGATCCCTCCTGGCAATAGCCTATACTGTACTCCCTTTTTAAGTGGTGCTGCAGAAAACAAGGGTATGTGGCAGTGGTGTAGCTTGGATTGTCAGGGGGAGGGTAAAATACTGCTGTTATGCCAAGCAGTGCACCAGTCTAGTGAATTATAGAGTAAGGCTGTAGTCCAGTGCAGTTACCTAGTGACAACTTTAAATATTGCTATAAAAATAACTACTAGAGTCCTGTGAGGAGACCTGCCAGCCATTCCCTGTGTCCCTGTGGTACTTTAGCTTTGCTTTGGTTGGCTGGCTTTATCCTGTATTAGAGCACTGAGCTCAGACAGGCCAAACAGATGTAGTAGTTGCTAATATGATTGGGAGCTTGTTTACAAGTATGCGGTGCCGCTTACTTTACATTCAGTATGAAGGGTATATTCACACCTAGTCTGGCGAACAAGATATACAGAACAAAAGGAGGCTAGCTGTTTTTATCAACCAGATGGTATGTGTCTAAAATGCAACAGCATTCAGTAGTCACATTTTGCATTTCCCTTTGAAATTTTGCACTACCATTTTGCACTACTCAGGTTAATTGTGGCCCCATCCACACTATCCCACTGGTATGTGGAATAAGTCCAAGGGTAATGGAAAAGCAATAAAGAGGGGGGTAAACACCAATGGGGATATTTATGAAGCTATTTAGAAGGTGTTTTTGGCTTACATTTGGCACATAAAATATTGCATGTGTGCCTAAACACTTTTCTGTGTGACTTTTCTGCTGTTTACTAGTGTAAGGTAAATTGTGCAAACTCACCTTAAAGGGGTACTCTGGCGCTAAGACATCTTATCCCCTATCCAAAGGATAGGGGATAAGATGCCTGACCGCGGGGGTCCCACTGCTGGGGACCCCCATGATCTTCCACGCCACACCACATTAGAATCAGCCCCCGGAGCGTGCTCGCTCCAGGTCTGATTACTAGCGATCACAGGGACGAAGCATAGTGACGTCACGGCTCCGCCCCGTGTGATGTCACTTCTCCGCCCCCTCAATGCAAGCCTATGGAGGGGGCGTGACAGCTGTCACGCCCCCTCCGTAGGCTTGCATTGAGGGGGCGGAGCGTGATGTCACACGCGAAACTAGTTGCCACCTGTGGTGTGCCCGTGCGTCTGCTCTCACTCCCGGCTCCATAAATTTATGTCTCCTGTAACTACTGCACCATATTTCATGGAATAAAAGATTTTCCTACCTGGGACATCCAAAATGGTGAGTGCGATTCATTCCATGCTTTCCGTTATCCTGTATGTTTGGATTACATTACCACTACTGAAGCCGCACCGCTCACCGGGTCCAGATTAGCAGTTTGTTACCATCAGAGGCAGCTGATAATATTGCATTGCATGGACTGGTATATATTTGGCTGCACTAGCAGTGCCTGACGGCTTTTCTTTTCTCTTTGACATTGTATTGCTCTAGGTGCACTGGTTTCATGTCTATTCTATAGTGGTCCATTAACATACGATGGTAATTGGTTGCAGACAGACCATCGTTTTTTGAAACCATCGTATGTTGAGGGATTCATACCATGGATCATACGCATGTCCCCGCCAATCCAGCCCATCAGTTCGCCGCTGCCATATCACTACGTGGCCGCTGCCCTGCGCCGTCACTCTCCTTTGCCGTCATCCCGTTGCTGCTCACGCCGTCCCAGCGGCAGCAGTGGAGCAGCGAAATGACGGGCCAGAGCAGCGGGGACATGTAAGTATTATTCAGCAGGGCACATGGGGGACATTAAACGGCTATTCAACGGCAGCTGAAGCAGTCAGCTCTGCCGGATAGCAGTTTTTGCGATGGCCCCGATGATGATGCTGCCTCTCAGAGGCCATCGTATGTTGAAAAGATCGTATGTCCAGGGACCACTGCACATCCTTAAAAGGGTACTCTGCCCCTAGACATATCTCGGGTGCTGCAGCTGAGATCGCCGCGATCAGACATCTTATCCCTTATCCAAAGGATAGGGGGTAAGATGTCTAGGGGCGGAGTATTCCTTTAAATAAGTCTGAAGTAGTGCACTGAATGTGATGTGTATAATTATACAACTCTAATCGCTGGATACATGTAATTATAAGGATCTTGGCACTATGTAAACAAGAAAACTGTAATGCTTACTTAGATCTGGTGGGAGACAAGCGCAGTTAAACAGGGTGACTTCACCCACTTTGTAATGTGAGTTGATTGGGTAATAATCTGTAAACTTGATCATCTTCTTGAAAGCATCGTAAATGAAGATGAAGCTGATGAGACAGGCAAACCCTTCTTCTGTAAAACGTGTGAAGTACTTGACAAGTGAGCTAGCATCTGTGGCCACTAGAATGAGGCATAAGAAAGCTGACCACAGGCCAATCCACAAGCGGAACTCCAAGTAATCAAACTCATTATCTCTGGAAAAGGAGACATGAATGAGGTAATCCGTTACGGAGAACACAAATAAAGCGAGATTCTACGGAGGCTAATAGTCAGGAAATGCCAATAAATACAAAACACTAGCAAACTATGACATTTATCAATCTGACTATAAACAGGGAAAGTGTTGAGACCCTTCACATTTTGTTAATGTAATTCTAGTTTGCCCCATTATTCTGTACGTAGTACCCCATAATGAAAAAGGTAAAACAGAATGTTAGAAATCTTTGCTAATTTATTAAAAAGGTAAAACTAAGCATTGAAGGCACTTAGTTGAAGCACCTTTGGCAATGATTACAGCCTCCAGTCTTCTTGATTTGATTCCAGTCAGGGCTCTGACTGGGCCACTGAAGGACATACACTTAGTTGTCCCTAAACCACTCCAGTGTTGTGTTGGCTGTGTGCTTAGCGTCATTGCCTTGTTGAATCAGGTTTTCATTAAAGGAAATCTGTCACCTGCACTAACCTGTCGGTACCGACAGCTAGTGCAGATGACACTGATGACAACGGTACTTACCTAGACTCATTCCATGCAGGAGATCTCCGGTAATCTTCTCTGTTAGCTTCAGCTCCGGGTGCGGCTTGAGGCATGGGTGGAGCTTAGTGACATCACCTGCTCTCTGCTGGGTCCCGCTGCTAGAGAACAGCAGCGGTGATGTCACTAAGCTCTGCCCGTGCCCCAAGCCGGGCCCAGAGCTGAAGCTAACAGAGAAGATTACCGGAGATCCCCTGCATGGACTGGACAAGGTAAGTACCGTTGTTATCAGTGTCACCGGCACTACCTGTCAGTACCGACAGGTTAGTGCAGGTGACACTGGTGACAGATTTCCATTAAGAATATCTCTGTACTTCTGCTACATTCAGCCTTACCTCAGCCTTACCTTTTTGGCTATTGCTCTGATATGCATTGTCAGCTGTGAGACCTTATACAGACAGGGCTGTTTCTTTTGGAATCACGTCCAATCGTCTGAATTTACTTTCTGAAAACACTGAGTATATCTTTACATATTAAATAAAGTGAAATAGTGACTTACTTGCTGAAATTGAATAAAAGCCTTTCGAACACAAGGACAGGCCCCGTGCTACTCAGAATTGTTAGTGGTTGGCCAGCAAAAAGGCAAAAAACAGCACCAGAGACTGCAGTGCCCAGAAAGCTCTCCAGTACACCCTAAGAAAAGAAAATAGTGTTTGAAGTCACATACATTGATTCATTAGCAATCATCCTACGGGAGTAGTTCCCTGCCCCTGTCTGCTGCTGGCATCCTCAATCATCCTACAGAAACTACTACTTCTATCTGCCACAATCATCCTGGTGAGTAGTTACTCATTATTCCTGACTTGATATAGGCTTCTATGTAATCCTTGTGGTCTCCTATTCTGCTCTATCATAAAGACTTTGGGGCTTTTGAATACAGAGAGGCATTATTAGGACCCCATAAAGGTAAAGCCTGATTTTATAGCCTAGCAACCCACTAATATTATTACAATAAGGACATTGTGGTGGTTTAGTTGGCAAAATTCTAATGACAGCCTTTCTCTTTACAGAGTTGAACATGTCAGCCTACTGAATTAAAGGGGTAAGATGCCTGATCGCAGGGAGTCCCGCCGCTGGGGACCCCCGTGATCTTGCACAGCTGTCACGCCCCCTCCGATAGGCTTGCATTGAGGGGGCAGAGCGTGACGTCACACGGGGCGGAGCCTTGACATCACAAAGCTTCGGCACCGTGATCGACAGTAATCAGACCCAGAGCGAACACGCTCCGGGGACTGATTTTAAACGGAGTGCGGTGTGCAAGATCACGGGGGTCCCCAGCGGCGGGACCCCCGCAATCAGGCATCTTATCCCCTATCCTTTCGATAGGGGATAAGATGTCTAAGTGCCGGAGTACCCCTTTAAATGTCCCCACTGTACCGTGCTCCTGCCATCCCCAACAATCACAGGGAACTGAAAGGAAGTATCTGAGTTTCCAGCTATCTTTTTACTTTCGGCCAATCAGCAAAGACAAAACGGTTGATTTGAAGAATGGACACGCTCACTGACAAAAGTGAGATGCAAGGATATAACATACAAACTTACACTTAAATTTCAATATATATATACCGTATGTATATAGGTAAAATTAAACTAACTTGCATCTATTAAACAGGCAAGCATTGTCACATGAGTGACCTAAATACACTGAATACATAGAACATCATTGTGAATAGAATGCTAAAGGTCTATTCCTTGTTTAGGAAACACTGACCTAGTGGACAGCAGTAATAGTACGTTTAAGACTCCATTATAGTAGATTAGGCTGCAATTTCATTCCCACATGAAAATTAATGGATACAAAGAACAATTATTACGTGAGGTTCTATTTGTGTCTGTCTCCATTCAAATGGTAGTATACTTTGGAAATACAATGATGTCTTTCAGAGGGACGTTGATGCTGCCCTTATTATCGTCATGGAATAAGATTTAGAGCACAGATGTAATAATTGTAAGAAGACATAGGGAATATTTTCACATAACATTTAGTTAAAGAAATAGGACATTGCAACAGTCCTTAAAGGGATATTGCAGGAATTTTTTTTATTTGACTATGCTACAGGGACTGTAAAGTTAGTGTAGTTCATAATATAGTGTCTGTACCAGTGTGTGACGGTTTCCTCACAATTCTTCTGTGATTTTCACCCCAATATTTATTTTTATTAGCATATAAAATGATTGTTGTCTCAGATTTTTCCCAGGTTGCAATGCGGCCGAGACCTGACTCACTAGTCAGCTGATGACAGGGAGGCTGTCTGCTTCAATGGGTGGAGTGATCGCTTGGTGGGAGAGAGATCAATCTGCAACTAACGCAACAGCTGTGGGCACCCTGATTTAAAACCACAGGTCTTTTGAATGGATGCAGCTAATTTATTTTTCAATGGGGGGGGGGTGGCTTATACGTGGGAGGGAGGAAATGGAATTATGGGATTTGTAGGCAAAGAAGAAAACTCAAACAGGAAATACCAGTTCACAAAAAGCTAGCTACAGTATTATGGAAATCTCACAACATAGCCATTTAGCCCCAAGACAAGCGCGAATCCTTCCTAAGCATGTCCATTACTGTCTGGCAGGTATGTACTAAAATCACCTTATGGTGGATAACCCCTTTAAATATGGTGATAAGGTCATCAATAAACATCAATTTCAAACTACTGTACATACTTTCAGGTACAGAGAATATTGGTCAAACTATGAATGATAACAAACATTTAATAGGGGAAACAGAATGGAGTGAATGGGAGATTCAGTTGTAATAAACAGAATGAGACCATTCCATACTGTATAACATACCAAGACTACTTATATGTCTTTTATACTCCAGACTAAAGGAGTATTCCAGCTTCATACATCTTATCCCCTATCCAAAGGATAGGGGATAAGATGTATGATCTCAAGGGTCTCGGTGCAACCACCAGCATTCTGTGTCAGTCGCTGCCTCCGAAAAGGGGGCGTGATGTTACGGCCACGCCCCCCCCTAGTGACATCACGCCACGTCATGCCCCCCTCCATTCATGTCTATAGACATGAATGGAGGGGGTGTTGCCATGATGTCACGTATCCGTCTCGGAGGCAGCACCTGTGTTACGCCGAGCGCTCCGGGTCCCTGCTCCTCCCCGGAGCGCTCACGGCGTTCTCCTCTCTGCAGTGCCCCGGTCAGACCCGCTGACCGGGAGCGCTGCACGGACACTGCCGGCGGGGATGCGATTCGCATAGCGGAACGCGCCCGCTCGCGGATCGCATCCCAATCTGCTTACCTGTCCCGGTCCCCGGCTGTCACGTCCTGGCGCACGCGGCTCCACTCTCTAGGGCGCGCGCGCGCCAGCTCTCTAAGATTTAAAGGGCCAGTGCACCACTAATTGGTGCCTGGCCCAATCAGTGTAATTAGCTCCCACCTGCTCCACGCCTTTATAACCTCACTTCCCCTTCCCTGCATGGCCGGATCTTGTTGCCTTGTGCCAGTGAAAGCGTTTTGTGTATGTCCCAAGCCTGTGTTCCAGACCTTCTGCTGTTGCCCCTGACTACGACCCTTGCTGCCTGCCCTGACCTTCTGCTACGTCCGACCTTGCTCTTACCTTGTCCTTCTGTACCACGCCTGTCTCAGCAGTCAGAGAGGTTGAGCCATTACCGGTGGATACGACCTGGTTGCTACCGCCGCAGCAAGACCATCCCGCTTTGCGGCAGGCTCTGGTGAATACCAGTAGCAACTTAGAACCGGTCCACCGGTATGGTCCACGCCAATCCCTCTCTGACACAGAGGATCCACCTCCAGTCTGCCGAATCCTACAACCTGGCACAGAATGTCGAGGACTGCGGCGGGACCCCTGCGATCATACATCTTATCCCTTATCCTTTGAATAGGGGATAAGATGTATAAAGCCGGAATACCCCTTTAAAGGGGTACTCTGGTGGAAAAAAAATTTTTTTAAATCAACTGGTGCCAGAAAGTTATACAGATTTGTAATGACTTCTATTAAAAAATCTTTACCCTTCCAGTACTTTTTAACAACTGTATGCTTCAGAGGAAATTCTTTTTTTTATTATTTCATTTTTGTCTTGTCCACAGTGTTCTCTGCTGACACCTGATGCCCGTATCAGGAACTGTCCAGAGCAGGAGAAAATCCCCATTGCAAACCTCTCCTGCTCTGGACAGTTCCTGACATGGACAGAGGTGTCAGCAGAGAGCACTGTGGACAAGACAAAAAAGAAATTAAAAAGAAAAAGAATTTCTTCTGTAGTATACAGCTGCTAAAAAGTACCTGAAGGGTAAAGATTTTTTTAATAGAAGTAATTTACAAATCTGTTTAACTTTCTGGCACCATGTATTTAAAAAATATATATATATTTTTTCCACCGGAGTACCCCTTTAAGACATTCACACTTGCAAGGAATGCTTGCACATGCTTTTCAAAACAATGGGTTACTTTTATATACCCCTTTTGGGCTATATGCCGAGTGTTGGATATAAAACAGTGTATATTGCTTACAGATAAGATGAAATGCAAATGTAGTATACTCCAAAAAATCAAGGCAACTGCCCTTAGAGCAGCAGTGTCCAACCTGCAGCCCTCCAGCTGTTACAAAACCACAATTCACAGGCTCTTCAACAGTTTTGTCACTGTAGAAA
The DNA here is from genome assembly GCF_029499605.1 of Hyla sarda. Taxonomy (NCBI): domain Eukaryota; kingdom Metazoa; phylum Chordata; class Amphibia; order Anura; family Hylidae; genus Hyla; species Hyla sarda. The sequence goes on from NC_079189.1 coordinate 211,274,619, forward strand.
AGAACTATCTTGCTACCAACACATGGAAAATAATACCTGCATGTTCTCTGTGGCATCTCCAAGAAGTCCACCAAAAGTGATAGCATTGGTCACAGTCCCCAAGTAAATGAAAAGCATGGCTGAAAGGGACTGGATATTTAACGCATCATAAAAGTCACTGGCAAAAAAGGGCGCTTTTCTTTTGATGTCTTCAACTAATCCTCCACAAAAGCTGTTAACATGAAAACAGTCAATTTATTATAGTGAAGGTGATAGAACTGCACATCTCAGAACTGTATATTCACACGTCGTAAAATGTACTGAAATATTTTATTTTACATGTACCTTTATTACAGCCGTTTTTTTTTTAATAATAATTACGGACGAAAATGTGCACATAAAATAAAATACATCAGTACATTTTAGGATGTGGGAGCCTAACTCTTTACTCCTAGTTCTCTTTTACTAAGTAACATGCTGGACCACACAAGCGCAGATGACAATGAGCTAATGTAGAGCTCAGTATTCTACTACATACTAAGCTATTTTGAGCAATCACTTCTGATAACGTGAAATTATCCCAGGAGCATATCAAGGATTGAAGGGCTAACTTTGTGTGGAGATCCTCATTCTTACAACAAATATGCTAAAAAAAAAAAAAAATAATAATAATAATACAATCGTATAATGCAGTGTTTCCCAACCAGGATGCTTCCAGATGTTGCAAAACTACAACTCCCAGAATGCCTGGACAGCCTTTGGCTGTCCAGGCATTCTAGGAGTTGTAGTTTTGCAACACCTGAAGGCACCCTGGTTGGGAAACACTGGTATAATGTCAAAATACCAATGTTATAGATTGCCCTTATAATACTGTTACTGAAATCAGATAATAGTGCCAAGGTCCAGGGTTCTGAAGTTAGGGTGCATGCACACCAGGTTTTTGCTACACAGTTCCTGTATCAGGTTTTTGATGAAAAACTGATTCCTCAAAACCTGACTAAACTGTATCAAAACGTGTGTACAAATTTTAACCCATATACGGTTGAAAACCGTACAATGTTTGAAAAATGTTGTCCGGTTGCATCCGTTTAAAAAAAAAAAAATAAACGTATACGTTTTTAACTTTTCACTCCATTGTGAATAAAGTTTCACTTGTTTGATTGAAATTCCAAGAAAAAAAAACTGTGCAAAGTCAAAAACCGTATGTTGAAAACCTGATGGAACCGTACGCACATACAGTTCTGTACGGTTCCCATTGACTCCCATGTTAAAAAAAGAAAAGTATATGGTTTAATGCAGTTTTTCACCCGGACCAAGCAAGAAACGTGGTAGACTACAGTTTTGGATATGGGTAAAAAACTGGACAAAACTGTATGAGATGCAAAACGGACTAAACCGGATGATGCGTTTGACATACAGTTTACAATGTTAAGTCAATGCATACAGTTTTCCATACAGTTCCATATGGTTTTTAACTTGAAACTGTACACGGGAACTGTATAACAAAAACGTGGTGTGCATGCACCCTTAGGCATCGAAGACTGCTACTCAGCACATTACCAAGGACTGGGGCAGAGACCCTAATTTAATGGGGCATCAGAGCATTTGTCCCTTTTGCCCTCCTCAGGGGCATAGCTATAGAGGGTGCAAAGGTAGCTGTCGCACTGGGGCCCTGGTGCCTAAGCACATCTGCCCTATAAAAAAAAAAAGTATATTTGGTACATAGGGCTCTGTTGCTGATTTTGCCACAGAGCCCAGAAGCTACAAGTTATGCCTCTGCCCTTCTTATAATGTTGCAATTGTATCACTGACCGTCCAGTTCTTTGTAGCTCTGGCGAGTCCCCATGTCCTCCACCTCCATGGCCAGCATCATGTGGAGCGTCTCCATTCATTTGTACTATACTTTCCCCACCTGCATACATGTTTTTCCTATGAGCAGTACAGAAAGAGTAGAAAAGAGTTGTTAAATAAAAAAATAAAAAAATAAAATGGACCTATTTATATACAAATACATACAGAAGAATGTGCCTATTTATATACAAAAACATGCATATGTAACAATGGATGCACTATGTTCCAGCTTTGTTGAAATGTACCTTCGTCAATGCATTTCATTGACTTTTGTGAAAAATTACTTTATTGCAGCACTATATACAATTGTCATTTTTCAAATAACTTTGATTTAGAATTTGGTGCCAGAATAGTAGTGCCAGGTTCCTCACAGTACATCCTGGAATACATTTAAATGGTACCTAAATGTATGCTGTGGTTTACCCATAGACTTCCATTATGCTAACATACTCACTTATGGCTACATTTTGTCCCCTATAAGATTGGCTACAATTTTTTGTGGTTTAGAAAAGTTCTGCGCACCACGCTTTTCGGAATCATATACCAATGTATATATTTTTCCCCTACAAGTGTTTTAGTGACATATAGTGTAGTATACTGTAGGTGTACGTCTGTATACGCTTAAATTTTTTTTTTCTTTTGCTTGTTTTACATATTAACAAAAAACTATATGTTTCAAACATATGCAATTATATACAAACATATAGCAATAGGTTTAACCTATTTGATAAAAATCATATGCGACATTGAGCCAAATTGTTTATGTTTTGGTACATAAGTTTGTGGTATAAGTCAGACATGGGGTACATATGTGGACGTACCCTATTTCTGCATTAAGAGATGGAGCTTCTCACTCTGTCTTTTATAGTGCTCATCTCCAGTGTGAGACCCAGCGTAATGAGATCCTACATCATTGGGTTTAGCGCTGGAGATGGGTGCTATGGAGCTAGAGCGGGAAGCTTTGTCGTGCAATGTAGAGTAATATGCAGCGGGGAGTGGGGTGAAAGGGTGCTCAGTAAAGCTATTTGGATGCAAAAATCAAAAGCAAAGTGCTGCATTATTCATTTTTCATAAGAGTCAATAAAAAAGGCTGGATGTACACTTTAAATGAATGTGCAAAATAAGTTACTCAGAACTGTACCTCTTATCAGAAGATGGAAGAGACTTTGGCGGTTCTATCCTTATTGTAGGGTCCCATTCACCAGGTGGAAGCACAATGACCTCATCCAGAAACTCATCAATCCCAGCAATCAGGTCCTGCCTGTCCTTTGCTTTATAGGCAATGTCATGGAATACCTAAAATAGATACATGTAAAGTCTCATGAAAAAGTCTCAAACATTTTTTAAATGCAACTAATATAAAATAAAAAAAAATAACTTTACCATGATCAATTTGATAGGAAGCCAAAAGCTAAAAAAAAAAAATAAGTATACCATAAAAGGGTTATCTGGTTTAAAAAAAAAAAAAAATTCTCAAATACCCTTTTAGGGCAACATTAGTTAAAAGCGGGAATCTCTTATTTAGGATCTATATGGATTAGCCAGAGCAATGAGTGGCTAGATATAAGCTCTTTTGTTTTGAAAAACCCAGCACAAGTAGACAATCCCTTTAACTATGAGCCCATAATTACTAAAATAAATCTTGTCCACAACTTCTAATGTCTGGAACAGTCTGGCAGAGTTATCATTGCAAATGTGTCAGATTAATGGTGCAGTTTTAGTTGACATGCACCACATTTAGACACATCCCAAAAATGGTGTGATTTATATGGAAAGAGTGTGGTTTCACTAAATGGGTGTGGCCTAAATGCAACACCGTGCACCAAAAATGTGCCTAAAGTTTGGTGTTTGGTGCATGATTCTGGTGTAAAGAAAGTCAACTAATAGTTTGGCTATACTTAGACTTAATGGTGCAGACTTATACAAGACATTCTACAAATGCACAACATTTAATCACACTGCCTGAGACACTTTAATTAAAACAAGAAAGAAGAGCACTCCATAGCGTAAAACCGCCACTCCAGGGTTCAATTTAAAGTGGTAAAAAACCCTTACCGAAGGCGGTTGTGTGAACTCACACACAACAATGGTCTGCATGGATGAGAGAGTATGTCTGGTCTGCAGCCTCCCCGACCTGGGCAATATTCAACAGGTGAGGACTTCCAAGTAGCGGTGGGGGGTATCGGCGCTGGCCAAGATCGGACACGTCCGGTGAGTAAAAGATTTTTTATTCAAATGCAAGACATTTCACCGCACTTAGGCGGCTTCATTAGGCATGACAAACAGGATAAGAAGGGGGTTTATATACAAAATAGTAAATAGTATCAACCATATCAGGTCAAGATACATCATTTAAAAAGTTAACCCATTCAGGGCAAATAACATCATTGCATGAGCATTGAAAAAGAGATTGATATCAGTATAAAAAACTACAAACAAGATAAACATGTTATTTTAACAACACCACAGACAGTAAATTCTATGGGTGCGCGAGTAGATGTGCAAAAGAAAAATGTATAGATATAGAAAAATTAAAATATATCTAAATATGGAAGTCTTTTATTATGAACTAATGTATTGGTGTGTTCTACCTAAAAAAAAAAATATATATATATATATATATATAGAAATAGTATTTATAGAAGTACAGAATTAAATATATGTGTGAATAAAACAAAATGCACATAAATTCGCGCATCCATGTACACATACAATTATCAACAAAATTTGTATAGTGACAAAAAAGAATGCATATAAATATATATAAAATAAACTGATGTAATATGATAATATATAAAAAAATATATATGTAAAAAAAACAGTATAAAAAGAAAAAAAAAATCGCTAGGTGTGAACAGGGCATCAAAATAGTATTCACTTCACGGTTTCAATCGTCTCATTTAATCCTTGAGGGACCAATGTGACAAGTTTATGGATCCACAAGGATTCCCTGTTAATTAAGCGCTGGAATCTCCCAGGGCAACCTTCAGAGATATATTCTAATAAAATTAAATGTAAAGAACTCATGTCACCTTTATGAATAATTGAAAAGTGTCTTGAAACACCATGTTATAAAAAAAAATTGTGACGTATTAAATGAGACGATTGAAAACGCGAAGTGAATACTATTTTGATGCTCTGTTCACACCTAGCAATTTATTTTTATTTTTCATTTTTTTATTTTTTTTATTTTTATGCTGATTTTTTTAATACATTTTTTACATATATTTTTTTTATATATTATCATATTACATCAGTTTATTTTATATATATTTATATGTATTCTTTTTTGTCACTATACAAATTTTGTTTATAATTGTATGTGTACATGGATGCGCAAATTTATGTGCATTTTGTTATATTCACACATATATTTAATTCAGTACTTCTATATATACTATTTATATATATATTTTTGAGGTAGAACACACCAATAAATAAGTTCATAATAAAATGCTTCCATATTTAGATATATTTTTACATTTTTCTATATCTATACATTTTTCTTTTGCACATCTACTCGCGCACCCATAGAATTTACTGTCTGTGGTGTTGTTAAAATAACATGTTTATCTTGTTTGTAGTTTTTATACTGATTTCAATCTCTTTTTTAATGCTCATGCAATGATGTTATTTGCCCTGAATGGGTTATCTTTTTAAATGATGTATCTTGACCTGATAGGGTTAATACTATTTACTATTTTGTATATAAACCCCCTTCTTATCCTGTTTGTCATGCCTGATGAAGCCGCCTAAGTGCAGTGAAACACATTGCATTTGAATAAAACATCTTTTACTCACCGGACGTGTCCGATCTTGGCCAGCGCTGATACCCCCCACAGCCCCTTGGAAGTCCTCACCTGTTGAGACACTTTAAAACCGGTTCAAACAATGGCAATATAAAAAAGCAGTACAAAACATATCACGTAAGTCTTATAAATATGCATCTTAAATTAGGATTACCTCGTCAGACATTAAAGTAGCTATACTTCTTCCAATCTCATGATAAGACTTGGCTTTTCCTTTTGGTCCCAGTAGGATGAAAAGGAACCTAAACAAATGTTCATATAGAGAGACACAGAAATTAAGCACTGTAACATATTATTACATCTAAACATAAAACTAACATTAGAACTAAACATACACAGTACATCTGAGATACTTTTATAGTTAGCGTGACAAATTTGGATGAGTTCACTACCATTCAAATTTTTAAGGTAACATGCTATTTGTGGCATCTATATCACAGTTGGCGCACTTTGGTACTCTGGTGGAAAATATATATATTTTTTTTGTATCAACTGGCTCCAGAAAGTGAAAAGGATTTGTAAATTACTTAATTCTTCCAGTACGTATCAGCTGCTTTATTCTACAGAAGAAGTTGAGTTGTTCTTTTCTATCTGACCACACTGCTCTCTGCTGAAACGTCTGTCCATCTCAGGAACTGTCCAGAGTAGGGGTACTCCGGACAGTTCCTGACATGGACAAAGGTGTCAGCAGAGAGCACTGTGGTCAGACTGGAAAGAACTACTCAACTTCCTCTGTAGAATACAGCAGCTGATAAGTACTGGAAGGATTAAGATTTTTAAATAGAAGTAAATTACAAATCTTGCAAAGTCTAATGAAGGATAGCTCGGCACCACTAAATTGTATCCGTAAGATAGGAAACCCGTAGGCACCTGGTAAATCACCTTGGAACTGCTGGAGGTACTTGGACGGTGCTATCACGCTTAAAGAGACACAATCTCATATATCCACAGAAGAAAGAGAAAGTAGAGCACTCACCAGCGTCCTCTCTTGCAAGCAGCTTTTATTTCGGTGTGCAGATTACAACCATCAGGTACACATCGGGGAGGTACAGACAGGGGAGTGCGACAGTGGGACTCGGGGGTATCCTCTAGGTGGCAGACCGTTGCGCGCCGAAGCACTTCTCCAGACCGGGAATGGAGAAGCGATTCGGCGCGCAACGGTCCGTCACCTAGAGGATACCCCCGCAAATCAAAATGAGGCTCAGTAGTGTCTGTGGCCTCCAAGTGCCCATATGACCTCCCTACAACACCTGGGCATGCTCCTGATGAGGTGGTCTCCTGAGGGATGTCCTCCCAGACCTGGACTAAAGCATCCGCCAACTCCTGGACAGTCTGTGTTGCAACGTGGAGTTGGTGAATGGAGCGAGACATGGTGTCCCAGATGTGCCCAATCGGATTCAGGTCTGGGGAATGGGGGGGGGGGCAGTCCATAGCATCAATGCCTTCCTCTTGCAGGAACTGCTGACACACTCCAGCCACATGAGGTCTAGCATTGTCTTGCATTAGGAGGAACCCAGGGTCAATCACACCAGTATATGGTCTCACAAGGTGTCTGAGGATCTCATCTCGGTACCTAATGGCAGTCAGGCTTCCTCTGGCAAGCACAGGGAAGGCTATGCAGCCCCCCAAAGAAATGCCACCCCACACCATTACTGACGCCAAATCGTCATGCTGGAGGATGTTGCAGGCAGCAGAACATTCTCAACGGCGTCTCCAGACTGTCATGTCTGTCACATGTGCTCAGTTTAAACCACTGTAAACCTGTGCCAGTGGCAAATTTGCCAATCTTGGTATTCTCAGGCAAATGCCAAATGTCCTGCACAGTGTTGGGCTGTAAGCACAACCCCCACCTGTGGATGTCAGGGCCTCATACCAACCCTCATGGAGTCTGTTTCTGACAGTTTGAGTGGACACATGCACATTTGTGGCCTGCTGGAGGTCATTTTGCAGGGCTCTGGCAGTGCTCCTCCTGCTCCTCCTTGCACAAAGACAGAGGTAGCGGTCCTGCTGCTGGGCTGTTGCCCTCCTACGGCCTCCTCCATGTCTCCTGATGTACTGGCCTGTCTCATGGTAGCACCTTCATGCTCTGGACACGCATTGATGTGCCATCCTGGATGAGCTGCACTACCTGAGCCACTTGTGTGGGTTATAGACTACGTCTCATGCTACCACTAGAGTTAAAGCACCGCCAGCATTCAAAAATGACCAAAACATCAGCCAGGAAGCATAGGAACTGAGAAGTAGTCTGTGGTCACAACCTGCAGAACCACTCCTTTTTGGGGGTGTCTTTCTAATTGCCTATAATTTCCACCTGTTGTCTGTTCCATTTGCACAATAAGATGTGGAATTGATTGTCAATCAGTGTTGCTTCCTGAGTGGACAGTGGGATTTCACAGAAGTGTGGTTGACTTGGAGTTACATTGTGTTGTTTAAGTGTCCCCTTAAAAGTCTATGTACATTATTTAAGGCAGACAAAATCACAAACAGCATTTTGTGGTTGTGTTTTTATTGAATTTCTCTTGGCATTTTTGAGGTTCAAAAATAATTTGAAAAAATATTACTTCAGTCTACAGTCAGTGATGTATAACATTTGTTTGTGGTGTCTGTGTTGCCTATTTGGTGTTTTTTGTTTTTGTTTGTTTGTTTATTTTTTTATTTTTATTTTTTTTTATGCAGGATGCTTTGGGTATATGGTGTTTGTTTTCTGCCATTTTACCAATGCTATAATAAGACTTTTTACATGTTACATGGTTAAAAAAAAAAAAAAAAAAAAAATTGAAGAAGGCCTTAAACTCTAGCTAATTATACTGTCCTTAAAACTTAATAGGATATGCAAGCCAATAGAAATAGACCTGTTTCTCTATAAAATATATTTTTCATAATAAGGCCATAGTTGTATTGAATATTCTTGCAAACCGTGAATTCCAATTTTTATAACGACATGATACTCAAAATTGTGCTCCTTAGCTTTTAGTTGGTATTTATAACAGCGGATGAGAGCTTGATAGGTTTACACAAATGGCTGCTTACAGAATGCGGAGACTCTCCGCTAAACACTATGCTCTCCCGGGATTTACATATCGGATTTTCACCGGATTCAGACAATGCAAATGGCTCCACATTTCTCACAAATGTAAATTTAATTGAATTGTTAAATCATAGATAAAACTCGGTGCTAAGGATAACAAATACATAATGGATTTTTCGGAAGAAAAAAAATTACAGAAAGCACACAAGGCTCTATTTCCATTATGGTTATGCATTAGAATATTTCTATTTCTTTTTTACTATAATGTATTTGTCAAGAGTAAATCCCTACAACATTATGTCTAAATATTCCCTAGGAAGAGGTTTTACAAAATGAAATTTAGCAAAAAAAAAAAAAAAGTTATAACATAATAACATATTTGAAATGTTGAAATGGTACACTGAACAACTGTACCTTCTTGAGGAAAATTTTGACATACATTGTTGGTAGTAGGGAAAAAATTTCTTTTACCTATGACCGATTTCTTGAAAAATTCTAAACATAAAATTATCCTTAATTTGAAGATGATGTGATAGAAGATTATGCAATCTTATGACCTTTCAAGGTACATACAGTTTCATTCTGATTCGATGCCTAAGGGCATCTAAGGGTGCTGTCACATATGTCCGGCAATCTGGCTCCATTGGCTGGAAATATGGCTACAACTGATGGCAAAGAGCATCAGTTGTGGCATGGTCTGGTGCCCAATTATTTTTAAAAGCTGGACAAGAAAACGCTGCAAGATATATCTAAACATTTTTTTAGACACACCTCCTAAAAAGTCATTTTTATTTTTTTTACAATTACATTTGGAAATGTTTTTATCAGCCAAATGTGATGTTGAATAGGCCACACAGAAAGTCAACAGTAATACCATACCTTGTGGGCACAGGAACCTCTGTGAGGGATCCAAACATTACTGCATCCTTTAGCCGGACAAATGCAATGAAAGGATTTTCCAAGAAGTCAACTTCTCCGACAAGAACATTAGAGGCTTCAGCATCTCTTGGCAGTTTTTTCATGAATTTGTTCTTTAGCTAAAAAGTAAAAAGAGACAGTCAGATGCATGTACATATTTTATAAATTGGAAGAGTGAGTATTATCGAGTCCTTTACATACATTATAGCACAATGCCGGTTGATGGTAGACAAACAAGTAGGAAACAAGTCACCAAACCTCTAAACATGCATGAGTGCATGCAAAGGTATGAACAGATAAACACCCCTATAAACAAAGCAATAACCATGATTCTGTGTAAAACATGACACAATATGAAATGGCAGAACAAATAAAGTGGCAATCATGCTTTTGATGTAATCCCTTATGAATCAAAGCTTAGAAAATATCCCTATTACTACAGAAAAATCAATCTTGTATAATAAATGTTTAAAAGATATTTAAAGATAGGACCAAAAAATTCTATAACCTTTGTTACGTTAATTACAGGTTTCTTTTATGAACACATGGTAGAATGTATATGCTTTATTTATACAATTCTTAATATAAAGTTAGGTTAAAGAATAATATAACCATTTTTTTTTTTAAGTTAAATCTATAGAAACTACAGGTTCTAAAGGAGTATGTGAACTGGGAGCTGTTTTATGTAAGCTTTGAAAAGGCCTCTGAAAAATGAAAGAAGCGATCTGATTGGTTGCTATGGGCAGGTTTTGATAAATCTCCCCCATTGTGTTCCTCCACTGATAAATCCTATCTAGAGCCTGGTAAGGTGAAAATAGGATATCTAGCTCTATATATTGTCAGACTGGTGTTTTTCTTGAACCCACCATTCATCTATACAGAACCTGTGCAAATGAACTTTCACTTACATTTTAGGCTGATTTCACATTACGGAATCTCCCGGCGGAAATATTCCAGCCAGAGATTACAAGGATGACCAGTGCCGACTGGTCAGTCATAGCTAGGACTGTGCATTCATGGTTGGGCACCATAAAGAGCAATGTATTCCGCATGGTATTCCGTAGAAAGAATGACAGAAGGAGTCCTCCGCTGAGATTCAGTCAATGGGATTTTGCTGCACTGGAAGAACCGAGAATTTCAAAGTGGAATTCCGCTCAGAAATTCCGTAGTGTACATCTAGCCTTGACCTTTATTGTTTTCAGTGTACAAAAAGGAGATATCAGGTCTAGGTCTAGGTTATTTGTTAAGGCCTTTTACATAGACTGATTATTTCTCTTTGTAAAAGACTCAGTGAACAGGCGTTGAAGTAATCCCCCATTATTTGTGCGGCCCTAACAATCCTTATTAATCAGTCACCTATGTCCTTGTGTATAATGCAAATGCAAATAAAGGGCCACGCAAATGAACCTGCAATTCTTAGTACGGCCCTGGCTACACAATCATTGAGCCGTGAAGAAGGCTCATTAAACGTGTGCAGATTTGCTATATCAGTTCTACTAACAGGTATGGGTCTGCCCATGTAAAAGGTCCCTTAATCAACCCGTAGGACAGACACCCTAATGTCAAGTTATTGGCTGCAAAGCCATTTCCAAGCAGTGGTTGTCATCTGCTTGACCTTTGGCTATTGTATCCAAGCCTGGGCCCACCAGCGTTACCTCTAATTATATATCTGGCCAGTCTAACCCTGGTTCTACAGTATAAGTAAACTAAAAAGAAAGCTTTGGGTTTGTCTGCCATGTTGGATTTATATTTGGCTGCTCACAGACAAGGAAATGTACAGTCATGTATTGCTGCCAAGTCTTATACCACAATTTAGGTAAAGACAAGAAAAGATTTGCTAAGGCTATAGGTATTATAAATGGGTGCAACAACTAACAATGAAAACGCTCCTAAAAGTTTTGCTCTTACAAATGAGAAAATAGCTGGTCATACCACAAAACATGTTTCAAAATGTATATATGAATCAGTTCCCCAACATACAAGCATTTTACAAACAGGAACAATGGTGGAAGCCACAGTACAGTGAGAAAAGTACAGATGTTGGGTACACCTGTACACATCTTAGCTTAAAGAGTTTCTTGAGTACACCATAAATAAGGTTTATTGAAGAAAGCATTGTAGTTACATCAGTTTAGATCTCAGGGGCAGTGGTTACATTGATGCTATGGTTATAGCAACAGTTCAAAAACTGAGTGGACCAAGCTGGAACAGAAAAGTGTTGTATGAGAACAGGAAAAAAGGAAAAAGGTTATCTATCCGAAACAGTTTCTGCCCTCTGTGTGTGCCATGTCTGCTATTGCAGCTCATCCTCCTTCAAGTTACTGGATTACAACTGTAATACCAGGCAAAGCTACTGGGCAAGAGTGACTTTGTTCCTTGAAAAAAAAACCTTTGTCTTAGTCTCATATACACCTTTGTAATTGGATCACAATACTCTCTAAACTTTATTTATAGGGTCCTGAAGAATCCCTTTAATAACCTATTGCATTGTGTTCACCCTGCTTATGGTTAGCATGCAGTGTGAAATATGCAAATACTCTCACCTGTTTCTGCTTGACAAGCTGGCATTTGTAGGCCTAGAAAATGCCACAATTTAGCTACAGTATGTATCATAGCAATATATGTATAAAAAAAATAAAATTAAAATTAAAACAGGACCATAATTATCTTAGATTAAAAGGATTGTCTGGTAAAATGTATATTTTTTCTATTTCCTATTTTTTAGGCTGGCTATAAAAATAACAACCACCTTAACCTCTGCCTTCCTCTGCTCCCTCATGTCTCTGGTATCAGGGCACTCTGTTTGTGGCCGGTGACTCTGTATTCCACCAAGTTATAGAGCATAGCATCTAGGGGAAATGACAGTGCCACTTTCCAATCACTGGCCAAGGTGGGACACCTCTGCGGCTAGGGATTGGCTGAGCAGAGCTGTGATGTCTATAGTTTCAGCTGGCTCTGGGAAGAAGACTTTTGAGGAGAACAGACCGAGATGGGGCACCCTCATACCAGGGCTACAAGGGAGCGGAGGAAAGTGAGTTAAAACGCTTGTTACTTTATTAGGCAGGCTAGGAAAAATAAGACATTTTACTAGACAATACGTTTAAGTCATTAACGGGGTAGATACTCTGGCCCTAGACATCTTATCCCCTATCCAAAGGATAGGAGATAAGATGTCTGATCGTGGGGGTACTGCCACTGGGGGCCCCCCCAATCTCTCCTGCAGCACCCCATGTCATCAGACTCACAGAGAGGCCGGACCAAAGATCAGACATCTTATCCCCTATACTTTGGATAGAGGATAAGATTTCTAGGGCCGGAGTACCCCTTTAATACCATTGATTCCCCATACCATTGAATAAGCACTGAAGCATAGAATTTTAAGAAAAAGCATATTAGAGAGTAAATAAGTATTTTGGACCTCATTTTGAGCCATAAGGCTATGTTCACACAGCAATAAAATGGTCATATTTTAGTTCGAGCCATTTTTTGTGTGTGACCATGGTACAAAACAAGTATGCGGAGAAAAAGATCTCCTGAAGTGGCGCTGTCCAGCAGAGATCCACATAGACTCCATAGATAATGTATTTTAACAAAGTTTTTTTAATTAAAATAATAAAATACAAAGTAAAATATCCATAAGTGAAACACGCTTCGGGTGTGCAGAATTACACGGCGCACTGTCTTCTCTATTTTTTGTCTTCCTCTCCTCATGGTACAAAACATCCATTTAACACCTCAAAAAATTTCCAAAAACTGGTGTTTTTTCCCCATTGAATTGCACAGAATTCAAAGGGGAAACATCTGTCAGTTTACATGTAGTTTAACATTACAACTATAATTAAACCAGCCGTAAAATGAAGTGCAAATGACTTGCATCGGGTTGTTTCTGTCTACAGTTTGTTAACAGAATACTTCCCACTAAATATAAAAAAAACTCTGTAATAATACGTCTAATTTTGTAAAAAATGTAATCTTGAGAAGTATACCTGTGTGACAACCACTGTGGGCAGCCATTATTGACATACTAATGGCTACACTGTAATGAGGAACTGTTGAGCTGACTGTGCCCCATGGCTTTGCAGGACTGCAAATCTTTCAGAGTTCGTTTACACGGGTGAGTTACCTACGAGGTTTGAGCCATAGTGGGTGTTTAACAGAGGATTTTCTGCGGTGGGCTTTCTGCAGCAGAAAATCCACAGCAGATAATATTAACCTCAAAGGGGTCTGCTGCAGATTTTCTGCAGCAGAAAACTGGTGGGTAACCTGCCCTTGTGAACGTACTCTTCTACTGTGTGACAACCACTATGGGCAGCCATTATTGTGATCATACAAGTTGCCCACTATCCTAGGTTACATAAAGTGCCAGTGTTTAATATAAGTCTTAGTAGGAATAGGGCCTAGCGCCCATTTATTAGGATAACATTGAATGATATCATCAACTATCAATACTGTGGGTACAGTGTTGTACCTTCAGTATCCATTTAGGCATAGGACATGCCCCTCTTTGAAACCCCTATGTGAAAGCCACTAACATGGAGACTTCAACTCTGGCAGACTCAGATTTTTCATGTTTTACATCTGAACAGATTTTGGCTAATACCGGTACCCTTAGCCTGCGGACAGGGGGCACTTGGGACAGGGAACAGTGGCCCCTTAGGAATTCTATGTAAATAACATTACTAATTTGTCATTTACCAAGATAGAGCACCAGTTGGAATACTCTCTAAACTGTCCAATAAAGTTTTCTAAAGTCAAAGCTGACAATTTTCAAAATTTTCCTTTTTGTGATATTATATCTAAATTGTTATAGATGGTAACTTGTTAGTTGGCTGTTAAAGGGGTACTCCGGTGCTAAGACATCTTATCCCCCATGCAAAGGATAGGGGATACGATGCCTGATCGCGGGGGTCCCGCCGCTGGGGACCCACGTGAACTTGCACGCAGCAGCCCATTAGAATCAGTCCCCGGAGCATGTTCGCATGCTTGCATTGAGGGGGCCAGTGATCGCCAGTAATCAAACCCGGAGAGAACGTGCACCGGAGACTGATTCTAATGGGGTGCTGCGAGCAAGATCGCGGGGTCCGCTTTGGATAGGGGATAAGATGCTTTAGCGCCGGAGTATCCCTTTAACTGTTAACATAACATACAAATTTTAATGGTAGGAAAGCAAGTTGTCAAATCTGGGCAACCTCTATGGCTAAGTTCCCATGTACTATTTGGGTCAGTGTCTGGTCAGTATTCTTAGCCAAAACCGGGAGTGTTTTCAAAACAGAGAAAGATGCAAATCTTTGCCTCTTTGTACTACTGACCAAAGTAGTATATGTAAACTCAGCCTATAAGTTCAAGGGGCAGTTACTTCTCAATATTCCATTTTGTTTCCAAACCATTCATTGTGACATATACGTGAACAGGAGACATCTGGAGGAGGACAAATACTTTTTATGTGACTAAATATTAAATGGTAAGTTCATAAATTGTTACTAAAATAAATGTCAACTCAGAAGATACACACACAATTCATGTAAACTACTTACAAGATTCCGGATGTGTGATTAATTCTCCCAGCCTAACAGGAACACTTTACTTGAATTATAAATAAGCGTTGATATGGAAACACTTGATGAAAAAGCGTAAAAAACAAACGCATGGAGACATTTCATCTCCTCTTTTATCCTACTGTCTACCATGGTTGCCTTAATCTATTCACACCCTTCCAAAGTGTCTTTTGTATCTTCAAGAGACTATTTGTTTGGGTCTGCAGTTTTGTAAGTAAGCTGTCAGCATTTTGCGATGACCACCGAGAATTTGCTATAACATTTTACCACTTTGTAGTCTGGACTGTTACAGGGCTTCGCACACTTTACTATACTAGATATGCTATCATTTACACCATAAATTAGCATAAATTGTAGCCGAAATCTACAGTTCATAGCTGGCACAGATTTCAATCTGTGGCAACAAATTTATATGCCCGCCTCTCTTACTACATTTGTAACAACTTTAGATAAGGACTGGCAGGTTAAATTCTTGTCTTTAGTAAATCTGCAACATAGTGTAATAGAAAGTTACAGAACTTCTATAACACGGGGATTTATATTTATTTACATAAAAGCTGAAAATCCCTTCAAAGAGCAATTCCGGGTAGTGAGACTTTTTAATATTTATAGCAAATATTTCCATTGTCTCTGTCTCCTTATAACTACAACAGAACTAAAAATAGTTATAGAAAATATAGCCTAATAATAATCTGGGCTGATTTTCCTTCTTATTCGAGCTCGGTATCAAGTAATAAACCCTTGAACAGTATCTCTTTGGGAATTTGTTCCATCAACGTAAGGCTGACTGTGCTTTGTTCAGAGCTAAGTGGAAAAATAACTTCTTTTGCCAACAGGTTAAGGAAAGGAAAGTACAGGATTACTGTAATATCATCTGTAGAGAAGCTTTTAAGAATGAGCCATGAATTACAGTTGTATACACAAGTATGCTACTTACAACTTCTTAAAGGGGTTGTCTCATCAGATGCAACCTCCCTCAAATTGTAGCTGTCAGGGTGATGAACTGATATCGAGCGAGCTGCAGGTGCCCAGGGAAACCCAAGACAAGCTAATGTCTCCTGCAGGGGCTACTGCTGCTGGGAAAATGTCATCTTACAAGGCTAGACAATCAAACAATGGCCATCCAAGTCATATAAGGGTGACACTTCCAGAAGCAGAGCTGCTCCTACAGGGCAGTTCTCCATTCTAGATCAAAGAAGGACTCCTATCTATGATGTTCATATGTCCTATAAGAGCATATGGGGATAAATTGTCTACATGAGATATCCCCTCTAATGAAATTGGAATGAATCTATGATATTATCCAGAGTTACAGTATGCCTTTCTCTACAGTTAGCAGATTTGTTTATTTCTTTATTTTTATTTTAAAGGCCTTCTCATCCAAAGACTGCAAGCAGCAATGAACCATCTCAACCAGTGATGGCCTGAGCAGGACACAAGCAGGAAGCTCCCAGTGGGGCTGGCCTTTGGTGAGTAAATGCTTTTTAAATGTTATTTTGTATATTATCTTGAGCATGTTTAAATATAAAAGTAAGTCTTCAAAAAAAAAAAAAAACTTTTAAGTGAATCACTACTTTTGTACAGATCCTGAGCTACAGTTTGTACAGTAATATCGGTTTAAAGCTAATTTAACTGTCTAATAAATGAACATATATTGGCACATGATATTTTACTATCTTTCTGTGGTCCTTAAAGGGGTACTCCAATGAAAACCTTTTTTCTTTTAAATCAACTGGTGGCAGAAAGCTAAACATATTTGTAAATTACTTCTATTAAAAAATCTTAATCCTTCCAGTACTTATTAGCTGCTCAATGCTACAGAGGAATGTCCTTTCTTTTTGGAACACTGATGACATCACAAGCACAGTGCTCTCTGCTGATATCTCTGTCCATTTTAGCAACCATGCATAGCAGATGCATGCTAAGGGCAGCATGGTGGCTCAGTGGTCAGCACTGCTGCCTTGCAGTGCTGGGGACTTGGGTTCAAATCCCCCTAAGGACAACAATAAATAAAGCGTTATTATTATTATAATAACGTTAGCAGAGAGAACTGTGCTCGTGATGTCATCAGAGAGCATTCCAAAAAGAAAATAATTTCCTCTGTAATATTCAGCAGCTAATAAGTACAGGAAGGATTAAGATTTTTTAATAGAAGTAATTTACAAATATGTTTAACTTTCTGCCACCAGTTGATTTAAAAGAAAAAAGCTTTTCACCGGAGTACCCCTTTAATGCTTTCCTTCTGCCTTTGATGCAAATTTTTTGCTCTGTTGTCCTCAGCCCAACCTCCTGTGAGATGTACATCCTGTTCCTGTGTATAGGACACTCTAGCCAGGAATTCAGCCAAATCCATCTCCCTTCTACTACACTTTCTTGACAATAACTCCTCCTACATAGTGGAAGGGAGATAGAGTTTGCTGAATTTCCAGCTAGTTCATTCCAATTTTGTTACAGGAAGTTCATTATAGGATGCACCCCAGACAGGACATTGGGCTGAAGACAACAGAGCAGACAGTTTGCATACAAAGTAGGAGGAACGCATGAAAGATAACCTTATTTACCATTATATGTTCCTTTATTAGACAGTTAGAAATAATATTAATTGGACAGCCCATTTAAATGAATGTATGTCTATATTTTTATCATCTCTACATCCATTTTTATACATTTGTATGAATGATCTCATTTTTTTAGGCTGCATTTTTACACACTTTGTTCATCATGTTTACTGCTACTTTACTGTTCACTTGCATTTATTACATTATATTTTCACCTTGGTTAGTGGCTACAGCACAGGAAATTCTCGATTGCATCTCTCTTCTGCCCCTGCACAATGAGCTTCCCAGCTGCTTTATTCTCTATGGGGTATATGAGAGTCATGCTGCTTAGTGCTCATAATCGGATTATGGAAAGCAGTCTTTCAGCAGCTGCCTCCATCTCTGAAGGTGAAATCACTTCACCTCCGATTACACCTATGGTTTGTAAAATCTATCAACATGACCTAACTTACCCTTTGAATTCTTAATTATTCACAGACACCAAATCTCAATAGGAGTGAATCAAGATGGACTCAACTTATTGAAATCTACCTGCTGCAAACAGGAACTAAATTTGTTTTCATAAAGTATACATTTAACATTTTTTGAAGAGCTGACACCTTCTGCAACTACATCTCATAGTTTATACAGATGAGCATTACTTCTGTATTGAAGCAAAAAATGTTAACCCCAAGCAGTACCATCTATGCTGCGTGTCCTTTTTTTTACTTAACATATTCTGTTAATGGAGTGCCCATACAAGCCGCCACATGTTTTCACGTGAACAGCCAATTTGTTACAAGTGGTGTGTAAGGCTGGATTCACATTGTGTTTCCTCAACACATTGTACAGATCTGTCTAACCTTATCTTTACTTTAGTTTAGTTAAAGTGTACCTGATATTTGAATAAAAAAAAGTTTTGATTAATTGGGGTCTGACTGTTCAGATCCCGACCAATCACAAGAACAAGCTGGGAGAAATCCCTTCTTAGCGTATTCTCTTCTGGCTCTGTGTCACGTTACAATGTAATTCTTTAAGGGCATCAAGGTCTCATAGACACAGAGTGCAAAGAGGAGCACATGGCTGCCCACTTCTCTCCACGCTTTTTATTGTCATTGGACTGGGTCTTAACACTCACACCCTGATCGATAAAAACTTTTGCCATGCTACCAGGACATATCAAACGCTTTTTAAAGTCTTAGGTACACTTCAAAGAATCAACTGACAGCCTATTTAACACAATACCACAACAAACACTCAAAATACAGCATATACATCTCATGTTAGAGTGTCAATAAATCATGTTGTTATGCAAAGCTGAAAATCTGACTATATAGATCAGAATATATTGAGTTTAGAGATAAGGTTAGGAAAGGACAAATCTATAGGTATTCATAAAAAAACATATGCCAATGTATACTGAGGCCTACAGGCAGCAGAGTTACTTAGTTTAATGGTTTGAACATGGTCAGCTAGTGCGTATGTTAAGGCCATTACCCACGTGCATGTGTTTATTTTGTGGGGCTTGAAAGTACCATCCACTGTGCTTTTTAGTCTAGCAAAACAAACATATGCATATTGGAAATGCCTCCAACTTAAAGGACTATCTACAGGTCATTGAACCACATGGGCCTACTGCCAGTTCGCCACTGTATATATTGGTACAACTTTTTACAAGAATGCCAACATACAATGTTCTGGGTAAACACAGTGCTAACCCAACCTAATCCTCATGGATGTGAGTCTTCCTATTCTTCTTATCTTTTCTTTTTAAGGAATTATTATTATTATTATTATCATGTCATAGCCTTATATGATATGTAAAGAGCAATACACCAAAGCTTTACCGTATATTCCGTTATAGGCAGAATACAATTGATTGAGGAAAGAATTTATTTGCCACTAATAATGTTATGGCATAAAGTTAGGACCTCCAATGATCTATACAATGAGGAGACAGACTTTGACGCTTGTGCATTGGCACTCCCAGTCTGTGAATGAGTTGTGTTTGCAATTGACTAGAGTTGCTGGCCCTTTATTGTGAGCGTAAGTGGGATTTCAACAATTATAACCCCACTTGGAAAATCCTTGAACTATAGGCCTGCCTATATATATACAAATGATAACAAGATAAAAAGCAGCGGTCAAGTCCTGGAAAAAAAAAGTGAGGGAACTCATCCAAGATTTCCACTCAAGGGCTGATCCTGCTAATGGGAACAGTGTTCCTGCTGTGAAAAAAGTGCAGGAACTCAGTTCCCATGCATTCCCGCAGGACTTGAGCCCTGATAAAGAGTATATACTATAGGATGTCAGCTCACTTACTTGATCTTTGTCAGGCTTATCTGATATGTCATTCAGACTGGAAGATGTCATGTTTCGGTGGGTCATCGTTGGACTGCCTGTAAAAGCACAAAAAAAATTAGCCAACGTGTCAAGTATTCTAAAAAAAAGGCACACATGCAACATATACTGCGCTATTGGAAAGACACAATCTATAAACACAAAAGGAAATAAATTACTTTGTACCAGACGTGTCAAGCCAACGTGTCAAGTATTCTAAAAAAAAGCACACATGCAAGATATACTGTGCTATTGGAAAGACACAATCTATAAACACAAAGGGAAATACACTACTTCGTACCAGACAAACAGTTTCTGTATATATAAACCATAAATATGAGATGAATACAATATTAAAAATATCACATAACTCTTGAAAAGAATGTCTGACAATATAATATTTAAGTGTCCAGGCTCAGGCATAAAAATGAAAGAAATAACTTCTATTCCAGTGATTGGCAGAGCATTTCCTTACGGTATGTGGAAATAAAAGCAGGAAGCACTGCTTGGTACTTCCCGGGCACAGCTGGGAGGAACGTGACGGTAAATTGGGGCAGATGAATATTAGTTTTGTTTTTTTGTTTTATTTTTCTGCCAGCATTTACCCAGACACAAAGATATTATTTGTTGGGACAACTACTTGGACAACTCAAGAGATGGCACTACTTCTGTCTTTTTCATGGATGACCATGAGGGCTCTTGGAAGTTTTTGTTTCTCCATAGATGGAACGGAATAACCCAAAAAAGAGGCCAACTCTTTAACATCTTTTTGACCACTTATAAGCTGGTCTTGCTGGGTCCCAAACTTTTGCCCCTGCTGAATCACCTCAGTTTTTTATGTCTATAGTAAATACAGAGTAAGGATAGTATTTTGGTATCCATATTATGGCCATAACACCTGGTGACACATTTAGTGACCCAAATTGGTTTTGGTGCTCTCATACAGACACTAAAAAAAGCTGTACTATGGCCATATATATTTGGTCTATCTATGGTTTGTTGCTTCTGCGGAAGAAACAGCCACTGCAACTTTGCATATCATTCTGCAGAGGAGGTCACACTGTACTACAGACATATAGTATAATAAAACTAATATTTCAATGTTTGGTAAAACTGGTGGGGCACTTTAGAGGGGTTTTGTGGCCACAGCTTGGTCTATTCTTTAGATAGTTTAGATCACACTGATCAGCGTTTTGCCTCCATCATGGCTCCAGTACACACAGAGGGATAGGCCATCAATATGCTATGACTGGAACGATTCAGAAGCCTAAACTATAGCATTAGCAGGTATTTCAACTTCTACTTTTAGCAATTAATATATGTGATGTTCTAGACCCCCAGGTGACCTGCTGAGACATTTTAGCGGCAAGCACATAGTCTATTGTAAATAATAGTTTCATGTTTTTCTTAAGTACAGACACAACTGCAGTGAAAAGACCCCATGTGCGCTTACAGCGTGTTATGCTACATAAAAGTAACAAGGGTTTTCTATAGATTTCAAAGCCAGAATAAAAATGTACTCAGAATTAATATGCAATAACAAATTACATATTTAATGCACATTGTACACAGCAACAATGCCGCCAGCCTGCTGCGAAAATCTGTCATTTGAACATATTCAGCTGTTTCCACCTAAATTGTCTCCCTTTACATCTCCCACCTATAGGTTTTCCAGCAACAATAACAGCATAGGCAAGTATAATTGTTCCTAGCAAATTAATAAAGAGGAACAAATGTTTCTAAATAGTGTATGACTAAGTTTTACAATGACTGTAAGAAGCACCAGGGAGGCTTTTCTCGCCCACCACAGTTATAATAAGGGCAGGTACAATATGCACTTTTACTGCTCCAAATTCTAATTATGACAATTGTGCTATTATCCCACCAAAGTAAAGTGAAACAGTAAGGAAGAATGGGACTTGACGAAAACAGCCACAATCCCTTCCACCCTCAATTCAATTACACCTCATGGTTCACATAGCCCTGCTATTTTAATGCTGGAGTTTAAGATTTCCATCACGTAGGTTTTGTATATACTGGGTGTTTATAGCGTTTTGTGCAAATGACTTTCCTTTCAGATGCATTAACATTGCCCTATTAACAGCCTACTAATTGAACAGCTTGACAGTAGATTATATAGCAAGCTGGCACTCCAAAAGTACTCTATTAGGCCTGAACTTTGGATTAGGGAGCTATATTTCAGGTAAATTCCATCAAGCATTTAATGTTAAGTGCACTTAATGTTACGTTATATGCATTTTAGGAGAATCTAATATGTGTTTTAGATGATAATATGGTGATAACATAAAAAGAACATAACATAGATAAATATATGTTAATCACTTGAAGAGGTGCTAAGGATTCCCAACTGAACAGATTTCTCTTTAATAACTCCTTTAAAAAATCTACTTGATATTATTTCATGGTTATATAGTAAAAAATTCCACTGCTAGTAGTCTCTTCCCTATATTCTTCACAATAAATATTGGATTCATCTTTATTCCTAGTTTCCACTTTCATCTTAAAGGGGTTATCCATGAAATCAACTGGCTCCAGAGTTAAACAGATTTGTAATTTACTTCTATTTAAAAAAAATATTAATCCTTTCAGTACTTTTGAGCTTCTGAAGT
This sequence comes from Hyla sarda, assembly GCF_029499605.1. Lineage (NCBI taxonomy): Eukaryota > Metazoa > Chordata > Amphibia > Anura > Hylidae > Hyla > Hyla sarda. The sequence continues at coordinate 211,297,266 of NC_079189.1, forward strand.
TGAGTTGTTCTTTTCTAAGTGCTCTCTGATGACACCTGTCTCGGGAACTGTCCAGAGTAGAAGCAAATCCCCATAGCAAACCTCTTCTACTCTGTGCAGTTCCCGAGACAAGCAGAGATGTCAGCAGAGAGCACTGTTGCCAGACAGAAAAGAACTACTCAACTTCAGCAGCTGATAATTACTGGAAGGAATAAGATTTTTTAATAGAAGTAATTTATAATCTGTTTAACTTTCTGGAGTCAGTTGATATATATATAAAAAAGTTTTTTCCTGGAATACCCCTTTAATGTCAGCATATATATGGACCTTTAGCAGAAAACAAACACTGCTAGTTCAAAAAAACGACATTAAAAATTAACATAATAGTTACCAATAAAAATGTGGGGTCCCAAAAATTGCTTGCTGGATTTAACATTCAGAAAGAATGGAGCAGGTTCACTAATGTCACCTATTGGAGGTAGATTCCCTATAAGTCAATGTTTGACCTCTTAAAGACCCATGAATTAAAGGAATTATCGTCCAAACTACAATATACACATCTGTAGACAACTGTGTTGGGGTTATTTGCCCTAATTTGTACAGAGCCCACTAGTTGGCTCTTAGGGAGACCACCAAGCTTCTCATTGAGTCAACAAGTACCCTGCTTTGTACTGGAGAAAGGTGAGAACCCCTAAACAGCTATCTACAGATGGGTCCTCTTCCTTGTGGAGAAGATTCTGGTTTGGTTGTTAATTCCTGGTCTTGTTTCAGGTCTGTTTTAGGAGTCAAGCATTGGATTTCCGGTATTCCACTTCCAATGGTGCTACTAGAGAGCAAGCAAGTACTGTAGGTAGTACTTGTCAGACTTTTTTTGGAAGCATTACCTAACCTAAGGACGAGTCTCAGATCCAGACCCAATTCTGGACCTACAAATTAATGTTTTACTATGTTGTATGGTTCAAGGGAATAACATTTCGGCTACTGTATCAAGACTTCTGGCACTGTTTAAAATATACAGCAATATTATTATCTTAATGTGGTATTAGCGTATCGGCGCACAGAAACAATGAAAAGGTATATTCAAACTTGCTCTGGATGTGTTGATTAGCCGTATCCTCGATATGAGGAGCCGGTGAGTACTGAGACTGTGTTACTGATAATAATTCTTATCAGATATACCAAAAATGAATTATACCAGAATGTCCATGGATTTAATTACACCTAAAACAGAGTTTACATCAGAGACATTATTGAAACATTTGTAACGGGATGCATGCACAGAGACTGTGATCGCAAGTCAGTTGCAAATAACTCAGTATTTATTCAAATCTCTTTGTCATCGTTCAGTGCTCAATACTCTGTTTTAGGTGTGATTAAATCCATGGACATTCTGGTATAATTCATTTTTGGTATATCTGATAAGAATAATTATCAGTAACACAGTCTCAGTATTCACCGGCCCCTCATATCGAGGATCCGGCTAATCAATACATCCAGAGCAAGTTTGAATACACCTTTTCATTGTTTCTGTGCGCCGATACGCTAATACCCCATTAAGTTTTAATCCATTATCCATGTGAGGAGTGGTCAGGACCCTCTCAGCGTTGTCTTGGCAGCCGGTAACATACCATTCCAGCGCTAGTGATATTTATACATTTAATATTATTATCTAATAAAAGTAGTGCTAGCAGTAGTTCTGGCATTTACAAGCATCATGGTTAAAAATGTGAACCTTGCCCAAATCGGGATTTAAAAAAGTTATTTTTCAGTTTCCGCCAACCAATGGTACCTTGCTCGGAATGGTTTAGAAGGCTACTATTTGGCTGTTGTTTGCAAACGTTTTGCATAATAGATTGCACAAAAGTCCAAACAACATTTGACATAAAAAAAACATGATGATCACTGGTAAATCTATGTGACCAAAACTTTGGAATGTCCTAGAGGGGTCTTAATCTATACAAGTACAAGTCTGGTCAATTACTTTCCTTTTTCCTATGAAACATGATAGCAATAAAAAGTTGGAAATGCATAGCCATCTCATCCAAGTGCTACTCAGCTTTGTGTTCCAATTACACAGATGGTCCAAAAAAGTATATATTCATACCCAAAAACAAAGCTTACATATACTGTATCACATATAAAACATAATGTCCCATTTATTGGCATTTTAAATCTATAGCCCAACACCTTGATTCTAAATATTGTTTTGTTGTATCATGAATGTGACATATTTCCCACAACATACATTTACCCCAACTTACTGAGCCATCCCATACTGGGGCTGCGCCGCACTCGGAGATCGTCATCCGACATGCGGGTTGCCAGACAGGGCACAGAATTCTCTAGAGGACTGCGTGCTAGTGGTGCAAGCAAAGAGTAGAAGAAAGTGCGAAAGCAGCAGCATCAGGGAGAGCAAAAGGAAAGCAAAATAAAAGTGAGAAAAACAAGGGAGAAAGACAACTAAATGCTTGAACAGAAGCAGAGAATTAACAGTCCAGTCCATGCGTTAGATACTATGGCTGCTCTATGAACCATATGAAAGGACAGCCTAATAAATAAACCATAACAGAGAAATTGTCATCAGTCTGATGCATTTGTGTGTATATATATATATATATATATATATATATATATATTATGCACATTTAACTGATTGGGGGAAATTGAATGCAATGTGGAAAGCAAAATACAAAATCTAATAGACTTTGAAGAGAGATCAAAGCAGAAATAATTTTGCAGTGGACCAATACCCATTTGGTGCTAGCCATTATGGTATTTCAGTAAATAAAAGGATTATCTTTAGACCAAAAAACTGCCCTTTTCCATGGTTCATGGCATCATGTGTATCAGACTTCACTCTTGTAATAAGCCATGGACCTGTGCCATTAGACATGATCAGGACACGTTTTTTAGCAGTTTCAATTCATTGCCAGTAAACAGAGATCTTGCAATGAAAAGGAATGTAAACAGAAAGTACACTTTAAAGTTGCATATACAAATGAGTGTTATTTATGTAACAACAGAAAACACCTTTAATGTATGTTTACTGTACTGTGACAAAGAAACAGAAAAAGCTGCACTTTACCTTGCAGATCCACAGTGAGGTTTGAACCATAGAGAGTTAAGATAAGTTTTGAAGTTGGCAAGAACCAGAATAATGTTTAGGGTTGGCAGGTGAAATCTGGATGGTAGGAGGAATTCACACCCACTGGATCTATTTATCTGTCTAGTATGGTTCATTTCAAGCTGAGTAGCAATGCTTCACTGTGCTAATATTCAGCTTGTTGTTATTGCAGAATATGATGATTGATCAAACCATCATAGAAAGATACATATCTGCATTATATACAAAGCATCCTATGTCTTTACTAGACTAGGAGAGGTGTATAACCCTTGGCAAAAATGATGGAAACACACCTTCTTTATTTAGTAGTAAACACACAAAGCACATTTATGACATTAGACAATCTAACTGTGGTTCAATAGCTGAACATTCATGTTTCATGAAACGTACCTTGGGTAAGTGAAAACACATAATAATGAATGACAATAGGAGATATTTACTAAAATTGACGTCTTACATGCTGTCCTAAAATAATCCCTCGCCAGTGCACTGGATTTTCCTGGGTCGTTCTCCAGATCGGTGGAGATCTGACCAATCAAAACTTTTGACATTTCACTAGGACATGTCTAAAGTTTTTAAAAGTGATAGTGCCCATGTAACACTTTTGGAAAAAAAAATGTTATCAACATTAAACCTATTTTTTATTGATGGAATAAGAAAAGTATTCAGAATTTCCATGTACACCTATGCACTGACTCCATATCACAAATATCACATATCTAATCTCCCACACTATGATTCTTCTCCTTATCCCATTGTTACATTGCTTTCTTCGTTTTAGCTATTAATGATGACGTTTTTTTTTTAAACTTTTACATAAGTACGGCATATCCCATTTAATTCTGTTGAATACTAAGGTTCTTTCACAAGCATTGACTCCTATTTTTGCTTTTTATTTTGCTGTTCATTATGAAGTCATTTTTGTGCTATCTATCCTGATGCTTTGACACCTTCCTTGGTCTACCTTTATGTTTTCCTTTCTATAATTTCAGTTTTTTTATTTTGTTGCACCAAATTTTACACATAGGTAACTGGGAACAACAAACATCTTCTGCCACACTCTTTGCTGGATTTCCTTCTTTAAGGAGTTTTATAATCTATTCTACTGTTTTAATATATTCTTTATATTCCCCTCTTCTTGTTCCTAATTTAAAGCAGCTTACTTTCATTTGTTTGAGAAATGTATCATGAAATGAGAATATTCAGCTATTAAACAGTTTTAACATGTTTTGATTTGTGTATTTGCAACAAAGTAAAAGGGTTGGCTAAACATCTGATATCTGCGGGGATTCCATAATTGCAGCAAAGCATAATCAATATTATACAAGCAATATGTAGCAAGCCACATGTAATGGTGACATACAATAAATGGTCACTATTACATACATCAGCTGTGATGTACGAGTAAGGCCACACTCATGAATGAGTAACATGGTAATGTCAGTAGGATTGGGAAACTGAACATATTCTGTAAAGTCACGACAAATATATATATATATATATATATATATATATATATATATATATATATGTATTCTATGCAACAGGAATCAATGCATAGCCTCACACTATGACACATGAGGAAGCCTAGAAGTGCCATGCTATTCACCTGAAAGGAAGGAGTTTTTCATCAAGCCCTCCTCTCTCCCTCCTATTTTGTTCACATTTTTAGAAGTTTAAAGAAAAAAGAAAGAAAAACTACAATTAATCCATTATGACATACAGTAATTATACTGGGAAAATAACATGTAATATTCGGATTAATATACAGAACTGTGCTCTATTACTAATTTCTTGTCGTTCCGTAGAGGGGGCATTCCCACTACAATGTTTCATGTTGTTGTGGGGGGAGAGCACACTTTTCATGTATTGGTGTTCTTTCCTTATTGATATTGAAACCACTAAAAGAAAACACTTTTCCCATTTCATTTGCAGTAGTCAAGTTATATGTTACTAACAACATGGTCAAACCAGCCCATTCAAGAAGGGATTATAAATTGATGGGGGCCTGAGTACTGGGATCCCACAGTCTTTTATTTTTATTTTTTTATTACCAACACTGTCAATAGGTCATAACACGTTATGGTGAGAAGCACTGTAGCCAACTATTAATCCCTAACATCTACCAGCACAAGCAGTTTGGAGCTGCATCCATTGATGTTCAGTTGAGCTAAAAGAGTATTTGTATCTTTTATTAATGTCAGACATTTCGTTTTGACTAGTGGTGGTCCATGTGCTACTATCCCTAAAACAAAGAGGCAGCAGCACTTAGCTAAGCACTGTGCTTTTTCATTTCTAAATACAGTGGTCCCTCAACTTACAATGGCCTCAGGTTACAATATTTTCAACATACAATGGTCTTTTCTGGACCACTGTAACTTGGAACTGGACTTAGCATACAATGCTGCAGACAGTCCATGTCTGTGAAATGTGTCAATGGTTGGAAGAATTAGAATGGGCATATTACTGGTAAAACATCTGTATTACTGAAGTGCATGACTGGCTGTCTAGTAACGCCTCCTACAGTACAGGGTGGTACTACATGTTCTGTACTGCTCTTTACCTGTTCCACGATTAACTGCTCCTTTCGACACCAGGTGAGGGCGGCTCCATTTTAATTTTTTGGGGCACTGTCTACTCTACAGGACCCAGAAGAAGCTCATGTCCTGCACGTAGACAGTGATTTACAGCTTTCAGCAGCTCTTTCTTACTTATATGTGAAGACTTGCTTTATCTGTATTAGTTATCTACTATCTATTTTTGGATGACATTTTGGGTCTCCAGAACCAATTACCAGGTTTCTATAGAGTTATGGTCTCAACATACAATGCTTTCAACATACAATGGTGACCCTGGAACCAATTAATATTGTAACTTGAGGTAGCATTGTACTATAATATGTCAGAATTTTATTTAAGACACAGGTGCCCTTTAATCCATTGATCAGTCATAATATTAAAACCACTGAAAGGTGAAGTATGCATGTATTATCTTGTGACAATGGCATAATTCAAGTGGTAACATATAGTAAAATGCAAGTGTACAGTCAGGTGCAATATAAGACACTGTGTAAATGGGCAACATGGTCATGGGCACCCAAGACTTATCAATAAGAGGCCATAGTGCATCCTGGCTTGTGATGAGGCTGTTTAGGTACAGGACCATTCAAAGTGCCCTTGCTGAAACCTGTTGACTGCTGAAAGCATCTTCATTGAGCATGTAGGCATTGGAACTGGACCATGGAGCAATGGAAGAAAGCGGCCTGGTCTGACGAATCATGCCTTCTTTTACATCATGTGTGTTGCTTACTTGAGGAAAAAAATGGCACCAGGATACAGTATGGGAATAAGGCAAGCCAGTAAAGGCAGTGTAAGTCCTGGGCAAGGTTCTCATTGGAAACCATAGGTCCTGGCATTTATTAGGTTATTACAGTGACATGTATCACCTAGCTTATCACTGTTGCAGACCAAGTAACCCCCCATAGTGACACTGGTGTTCCCTGATGACAATGGCCTCTTTCGGCAAGATAATGTGCCAAGACACACTGCAAAAGTTGTTCAGTAATGGTCTAAGGAACATGACCTGGCCTCCAAATTCCTCAGGTTTCAGTTAGATTGGGCATCCTTTGGATGTGGAGGAAAAATAGGTTTGACACATGGATGTCCCAACCTGCAACTTACAGAACAAAGAGGATCTGCTCCTAACATCTTTGTGTCAGATACCACAGAACACCTTGAGAGTTCTGGTAGAGTCCATGCCATGATTGGCCAGTGCTGTTTTGCTGAGACAATGTGGACCTACAGAATTTTAGGAAGGTGGTTTTAATATTATGACTATTCGACCTATACGCTTGTCCTATAACAATAGCCACAGGTTACATAAACCCTATATTAATACCGAATATAACTGAAAGCCAGCAGAAAGCTGCCCTCTTCATTACCATTGTCTGGGCTGGTAAACATCCTACTTGCACTGGAGACTGTTTTCCCTATGTCAGCCAAAGAACGCAAGTTGGATTTCTTTGTCTGGTGCCGATGCTTCCTGAGAAGAGTGTAGGTGATCTTTTCCCTCATCTCTGGTTTCAGCAGTCCTGTCTCAATCTGGTTATCAAGAATTTTTTCTGAAAAATAAAAAATAAGAAAAATGCTGGATTTACTTGACAAGCTGTACATATCACCTGTATTTGTCTCTGTTAGTGATACTGTATTCACAAATGATATTGACCTAATAACAAAGCATTATTACATATTCACCTAATAATGCCTAATAATCCATGAGTTACTTACCAACTACTTGTGGGAGTGAATTGGCTTCTAGGTCAAGTAGTATTGTCCCTTTTTCGATGCATGTCCTCAGTTCAAACAGGCTGTGCAAGGAAAGTGTGGCAACATGAGGCTTACTCCACCTTTCTCCACCCTGCTCCACTTTTTCTTCAAATTTTATCCATCTGAAAGTAAAGAAAATATATCACTATTGTATACTGTAATAAATGTCATAAAAAAGATTACTAATGTTTTGTGCAATGGCTAAGGCTGTGGCAAGCAGAACTATTTTGAAATCTTTATTATGTTTATTTTTTATTTATTATTTTTTTATATAGACATTTTTACTAATTTCCTCTATTCTTTACATATAAATCAGATTTAAAAGGGTAGACAAACAAGCACAAAATGCCAACAGTTTGGGGCCTAGTTTGGTAGCATATTTTCTGTTAAGACTCTATTAAAGAACATTACAGAATAATATAGCAGAAAATATATATATATATATTTTTACATGCATGCCATTTGATTGGAGAAAAGTTGGCAAATCCATCTATTTTGGTTGGGCCAGTCTATATGTATGTGGGCTTCCAACTTGGGAGTGCTACATTTCAACCCTCATTCTTCTCCTTGGAGATAGGCCACAGCCAGAGGTGTCTTGCAGTGGCTTATTTCCATCTTTCCATTGAAAACACATGCATGCACAACCAAGATGGAGTGGAATAGCTCAACCCCAAATCATTTGCATGCAGATTTAAAGGCAGTATGTAGAGAAGCAAGGCTCCATATTCTCCTAACGGATGTAAACAGGTCTAAGGAAGTCTCTGTTCACATTGGTGTCAGAGGCTCCAATAACACAGCATCCAGTAGTATTCTTGCCTCCAAAACAATCAACATGACAGAACTATGAAAGACCCAGCTGTAAGGCAATAGGGCCCCAGTTAGGTCCCATTAGTATATGTCATATGACAGGACCAGCATATTTCTACAGATTGTTCTTCCCCCATAGAGAGAGAACAATTCTACATACTTGCTATAGAAAGCAATGTAGTCTAACAATATAGATCAATTTTATATGGATAAGTATTCTGCCCATAGAAACCAGTAGTCTAAAAATCAGCATTTCATTTTGAATCTGTAATATATGAATATATATATATATATATATATATATATATATATATATATATGTGGTGTCCCTGTACCGTATAGTATACCGTACCTTGTGTGGTGGTCCCCAAAGCCAGAGTTACTTTGTTCCAGTAGCATCCTCCTGGTCACCTTTTCCTTCTTTTGTGATGTTTGTATGTATATTTAATTGTATATTTGGTTGTGTATATAGTGTCGCAGGACCTTAGGTCATGTGACTAATGTTCATTCTCTTAGAGTATGTTAAAGGACCTTCCTAGGTCACATGCGTGGTCACATGTTTAGACCATAATTCCTTGTATAAAGTGATTGACAGATGGTATGGACCAATGAGCTCAAGGCCAGCCCCTGCCCATATAATGGAGCTGCCAGCCAATCCTCGCCCTCTTGGGTTCCGGACTAGCAGAGAGTAGAGATCCGTGCAACTTTCAAAGACAAGATCAGGCCGAAGCCTGATAATACCGCAACTTACCAAATCATGAGTTACAATACAACTCCCCGCTAAAGTCTGCGTGACTGCTGGACCTAAACTCAATCCCCTAAATCCAGTGGAACTGCGCATATAAATCTCCTGAGCTTAAAATTCACAAGGTCCCAACCAACTGTCAGGATCCTAATAGACTCTGATTGTACAAAGACTGTTCTTATTTATTTCTGCATAAAACCTGCAGTAAAAGTTCTGACAGTTTTCTGAAACCTCCGGTTATGGACAATCCTTTATTATTCCTCCCTCTCGTTCTTGGGACGTGTGGCAATAGGACCAGCATACACAGAGGAGCCCTCACCCTGGCATCATGACAGTTAAGGGTTAAACCAGCACCCTTTCATCACTGCACAGCTACACCCCATATATCAAGCTTACCACATATATATATATATATATATATATATATATATGTATGTGGTAGCCCTTGGGGGGTGTATGGTAATGGTGGTATGGTATAGGTATATAAGGGGTTAATGTTAACCCTAGAAGAGTTTGTGACGCCAGGCTGAGGGCTGGTATGCTGAATCAGTGTTCCAGCCTATCGCCGCCCTTCCCAGTAACGATAGGTGCATAAAATAACTGAAGGTCCACAAGGAGATTTGAACTTGAACTTGAAGAACGTTTATTGAAGTGCTTGCAATATTCACGGCACAGTAACAGTCTCATACAAACAGTCCTTTGGTTACTTAGTGACTGGCAGTAGTTACGAACCTTGAGCTAGACAATAAGTCTCTTAATTTAGGATGAGATTTGCAGATCCGTCCGGATTTAGGGGAGTAATTAGGTCCGGTGATGCTGCAAAGTGTTTGGGAAGTGATACACTCTCTATAATTATAATTGTTCAGCCGTTGCCGCAAGGCTCAGGCCTAACTCACTGCGATTACTGCTGTACAGGTCTTGCTTGCTTGACAGCCCATGAGGTAAGAGAGAGAAACATGGCTGCCGCTCCCTTATATGGGCAGGGGGCGTGGCGAATCTGATTGGTCCGAATGTCTGCCATTCACCATTACATGGTGTGATGGGATTGCTTACGTCACAGGGCCTCCAAAGGTCCTTAAGCTAAATACCATAGAGTTCACCTCGTCACATGACCCGCAGGTCACCGCTAATGGAAACAAGTAATTAACCATTTATTTACATCTATTATTCTATTTACATTAATCTATGCATAAATTACTAATTATACATTAGGATAGAGGCGACTACGGGTAGACTGGATTAATAGGAATCCCTACGTCCTGGGGACTCTGGCTATGGGGACCCATAAATAAACAAGTACCGTATAGAATGCGGTACTGGGACACCACATATATATATATATATATATATATATATATATATATATATATATATTATTTATTCCCCCCCCCCCACATACTGTAGTTGTCAAGAGACATATTGTTAGACTTGATTAAATCCTATAGGGGTCCCTATCATGCTGTGTGTTGTCCATTCTCCCTATATCCAATTCATTCATTTCAATCATGTACAGTAAGAACAGAGCCTCAGAATGACATTTAATGCCAGTTTAATATTTAATCAATTGAGATGGATGAGGACTGAGAATGACAATAAGTTGTCAAACCAGCAGCAGAACGATGCAAAGGTTAAACCTATCCTCGTGATACACTGACAATTCACCTAATCCCTGTCATGTTTAAAACGTGAGTTCACTTTTAGACCAAAAATTGTTGTATAACTTTTAAAAACACACAATATAAAGTATACGTGTACCAAGAATTGTAGGATTTGGGGCAATATCAGAAAAGCACATTTTATTTTATATTCATATAAAATAATATAAAAGAACAGCAAAATTACCAATATTCGTGGTCTTCAAGGTTGAGAGAAAAAGTATAATTTTCAATTTATAGCAGCTCCAGTTACAATATTTTAGTATTGGCCTCAAAATTGATGCTCTATTGTAATGCATTTTTAGACCTGGATCATGCAGGTGCCTGCATGATGATTATTTGGTTAGCTTCTTGTAAGATAAAAAACCATTGCACTACAACCTCAACTTTTCTGTTTTTTAACCCCTTAAAGAGGTTCTCTGCTGAAAACATCTTATCCCCTATCCAAAGCATAGGGGATAAGATGTTAGATTGCGGGGGGTCCCACCGCTGGGGACCCCAATGATCTCCACTGCGGCACCCCTGTCATTCGGTGCACTAAGCAAATTCCTCTCCATGCCTGATGATTGGTGATGCAAGCCGCCACGCCCCCCTCCATTCACATCTATGGGAGGAGGTGTGACGGCTATGTACTAGACATCACCCCCCCCCTTTCATAGACATGAATGGAGAGGGTGTGGCATGACGTCACGAACGCGGAAGCTGGTCAATATCCAGGCTCAAGCCCTGCAGGAACGTGTAGGAACTGGGTTCCTGCACTTTTTCCACAGCAGGAATACCATTCCCATGAGTAGAAGTACTGCAGGAACAGCCCTTGAGTGGAAGAGTTCCCATACTATTATCCCCAGGACTTAACCCCTTGGTCAATTCAATATGTTTAAAAGCTTTTCCATTATTGTACTACTTTTATAAAAACAAAAGAAGTATGTGTAAAATTCCCCTATTCTGACCCCTATAACTTTCTATATTTTGCATATACAGGACTGTATGATGGTAATTTGCACAATTGTGACCTTTTGATAATTTTTTATAAAGTTTTTCTGGGGGTGTGACCAAAAAGCATAGATTTTTTACGTTTACGTCGTCTACTATATGGGATTATTAACTTTATATTTTCTGTTAGGACACTTACGCATGCGGAGATACCAAATATGTTTACTTAAAAAAAATTATATTTTTTTTTTGTGAAACAGGAAAAGAGGGGAATTTAATATACTTTTTTTTTTTTTTGCATACTTTACATTTTTTATGTCCCTATAGGGCACTATTCATAGCAATCACACTGATCAGTTTTATCTACCAGAAGGCAGACAATGCACATGAACCACAGCAGGAGGCAGGTGAGGGGACCTCCAGCCGCCATCTTGACTTATCAAAACCCCACGATCGCACTGTGGGTGGTCTGTTAAGTCTCTCATAGTGTTGATAATCCATCAGTACTGATCGTGGCATCTAAAATGTTAATGGTGGAATTCAGGTTGATCAGCTGATAGCGGCAGGGACCCGTCGAGCATGAAGCGAGTGTATATGTACCCTGGTGCGTTAAGTCCAGAAATGGTTAAAGGGATTGTCTAGTTTACAAAACACATTTTCCTCTACAAGGTATATATATTCAAACACTAGAATTAGGGAATTCTAAGTTAATGGAATAGGGTTCTCTGTTCAGGATCTCTCTCTCTCTCTCTCTCTCTCTCTCTCTCTCTCTCTCTCTCACCTGTCCTTCCATGCATTACACAGACTACCCATTGATATGGTTGATATGAATAGGCCCTGTAAAACATTATATTTCCACCATGGTGGCACTGCATTGGAACCAAACACTGAAAACCAAGTTTACCCACACATAATTATTATTGATCACTATAGGATCTTTAGCTTATTGTCAAAGGACCCTTTTAACAAGTAGGGATTATCTAAAGAGGACAAATCTAAAGAGGTTGTCTCATTGTTAAAAAAAAAAAAAAAAACAACAACAGAGGCTTAAGCAGGAAATTTGGATGTCAAGGAAGAGTCCAAGCTTCTACTGCAGCAGCCAAATATGAGAAGTACAGATCTGAGATCCATATTTTATTGCTCCCATTTATGCAATTCTGTTTGGAAAGAAAAAAAATGACCGGTACCGGTGCCTAGTGTATTACCCTCAGTAAAAGAAAACAGGAGTCCAATATAGGACTCAAAAAAAACATATAGATGGCTGTTCACCTTGTATTAAGGATAAATAGGCCTAGTAATAAATATATAAACAATTAATTATTAGGACAATTTGATCTGAGACCCTAAGTAAGAATAATAACTGAATATGCACATGAGTACAGGATGTTTAGAGAGAACACTCTATTAATTCATAAAGGCCTGTAGGAACCAATGTCTGTAGCTTGTAAATCCAATAGTTTTCACGTCTCCGAAGAGTATTGAACCTTTGTGGGTTGTCTTTAGATACATGTTCAATGGGAATTACTGAAATGCAGTTAAAATCCTTGTTATGGTAATGAAGAAGGTGTCTAGAAACACTGTGTAAAAGGAATCCCCTTTCAGTATTGTTACGGGTCCCTCTGCTGTATGAGAAACCATTATATTAACACTATAATAGTACAGCATAACATTATATTACATAGTGTACTGTGGATTAACTTGTGTATGCTTGTTAAGTTTGTATTTGATGTAATAATAATGTGTACTCTTCTGTGACAATGTGTGATGTCACTAACCACGCCCATTTTTTGTATTTGGCGCCAATTTACCTTGTATTTATTTGAGCCTTGTCCCCATGCTGGCATGCTGATCTGAGGAAGGGAGGGAGCCTCCCGAAACACATCATCCCCCCATTTTTTTGTTTCCTTTTATGTTTTGCAATAAAACGGTCCTGCTGAGGACTCTTTGAACCACACTTTGGTCTACGTGCATCTATACTGGAAGCCTGCAGCGCCATTCTATTAGGGTTATTTTCTTCTCACTTATCCATTTATGCAATTGGGTGTACTGGTTGGCCATACGTGATCCAATTGAGTATAATGTTGCAGGGGGCAGTGGTGAAGCTGCATATTACACAGAAAGAGGCAGCAGTGAAGAATCACTATTTGAGAAACTCTTTAACAAAGTGGGAGGAGCCTAATTTTATATATACTACTGCAGACAGGGCAGAGAAGTGAGGCTCTTTGTGCAGCAAGTTGTCTCAGTTCGTGTTCACAAAATTTCTGAGCACAATCTGCAAAAACAATTGTCAATTCTTTTTGCCGAATCAGCTCAGAAATGCATTGCCGTCTATGAAGATGCATTTTCAACCAGTCCTAGAGCCAGCTAGGTGTCTGCAGAATGTCCACCTGGAAATAAACTCTGCAAACATTCTGCCATGTGAACATACCCGAGAAATACAACCCCAGAGGACAAAGATATTGTCGGCAGCATTTTTGCCGGTAAATCTGCACCAAATACTAAAACACATAGAAAAAAAGAAAATTTCAGTGGATAAAATAATCCTCCATAATACATTTAATTGAGGATTTATTGTGGATTTTTGCTTCTCCATTAAAGTCAAAGGGGAAAGTTTGCAGCATATCCACAACATAAATTGACATGCAGTGATTTTATGTACGTGCCCTAGGGCCTATGTGATCATGCCCTTAGAACCAGACATAAGTGGAGGTGAAAGACATGGCAGAAACCTTTATCTTTATATATTGTACTTGCAATGTAAGAAAATTAACATTAAGATGAAGGAGAAAATAAATTGATTAACTGTTGGGATTGTTTTTTATTGTTTTGTGAATTTTCTGTTTAGTGTTCTTTTACAGCTCTCTGTCAAGGTCAAATTCATTATCATATATTTTTAAAGACCTTTAAAGATATAATTATTGTTTGCAGACAGTTAGCCATAAAGATTACATTTTACTTGGTAGATCCAGCAAATTTTGACAGGATCTGACTAAAGTATGTTAGAAAGGGCCCTGCCTAACAACCCTGACATTTCTCCCGGGGGGGGGGAGATTGCATAGGTTGGGTTTAAAGCTGGCCACACACATAAGAAAATTGTTGGCAGAATTGGTCGATTGTCGCAATTTCATCTGACCATGGTTTTTATAAATCACACTCAAATTATCGTTGGCAGTGACCAATGGGAAGCTATTATCTGCTGAAAATGTGTTGGATTTTTTCGGGCACGACTCATCTGCCAGTCTTGTAACTCATTTGTACTGTATCTGAAGATGTTTGTATAGCAAACTCTGCAGAGATGATCAGTATATTAATAATATGTCCATTCTACAGTGTGGTGATATATGCCGACCACCTGTGTGGTATCTGACTACTATATGGTCACTTTATTCAGAGTATGATGCTAACAATTAGTCACCCTATTATTTGGGGGTAGGACTAATATATGTATACAGATCCTGGTGTAGCACAGTATAGCATGTGTTCCCCAATAGTGAAGATGAGAACACATTCCACACCAGGACCATGCAGTGCATTGGCATCAACACCTTATTATAGATGTCTCTGATCAGCAGAACATTTATTATTTGTGTCATCAATGAGTATTCTTATCACACTCGAAATCAATAATAAACAATATTTTTATTGTTAATCTTCTCCATTGTTTACTCAGACCAATTATCAATATGGTTGTGTAAAAAAAGAGGGAAGCATAATTGTCAAGTGTAAATAAATAAAACCTTCACCACAGCCTAGAACCCTTCAAAGTAATCTCTCAGTAGTCTGGAGCCCTCAAAACTGCTGACAACCCTATACAAAGGTCTCTGTAATGAGAGCTTCCTTGGCCCTTCCTCTGAGCTTATTGAAAACTAAAGTGGTGAAGGAATTTTATTGAAAACTAAAGTGGTGAAGGAGTTTCAGAGGTAAAGGAATCTTTTATCACACTTGGTAATCATGTACAGGATTTTGCAACCACTGTTTCATTTTTTAAAGTTCTGCCTGTGCATAACGTTCAGAATGATAGGCAAAGGTGCATTAAGGAGTTATCAATTTATGGCTTAGTAAATGGTGTCAAGAGCAAGGATTTGGCTTTATGTCTCATGATAGCTCTAATTGGAATAGATAGGAACTGTAAAAAAAAGATGGTTTGCATCTTTTTCTCAAAGGAACGAATGAACTCAGTGAACAATTCCAATAATTTGCTAAGGAGTATTTAAACTAGGAAGGGGGGGGGGGGGGCAAAAGAGTGATAATCCATGAGTCCAACTGCCCCCAGAAACAATGCCAGAACATGTCAGCAGCATAGAGGTTAAGAAATGACAAGCTCAGAGTCCTGTCTACAAATGCTCGCAGTTTAGGTAATAAAATAAATGAACTTGGGTCAATAATGGCATCTGAGAATGTAGATTTAGTGGCTGTTACTGAGACACGGTTTAATGAAAGGAATGACTGGGACATATCCATACCAGGGTACTCTTTACAGAAGAGACAGAGAAGGCAAGAAAGGAGTAGGGGTGGCCCTGTATGTGAAAGATAGCATAACATCTAACCTAATACAAGTTAGGGAGGCAAACATAGAGTCAGTTTGGGTTATATTGCAGTTTGGTAATCAGACAGTAACTCATGTAACATAGTGACATAGTTCATAAGGTTGAAAAAAGACCATGGGGGAGATTCATCAAAACCCATCCAGAGGAAAAGTTGTCCAGTTGCCTATAGCAACCAATCAGATAACTTCTTTCATTTTTCACAGGCCTTCCTAAAAATGAAAGAAGCAATATGATTGGTTGCTATGGGCAACTGGGCAAATTTTCCTCTGCACAGGTTTTGATAAATCTCCCCCAATATCCCTAATGAGTCCCTACTGAGTTGATCCAGGGGAAGGCAAAAAAAATAAACCCTCGGGTGTAGGTGTGATATACAGACCACCTGGCCAAGTTAAAAAATTAGATGATCTACTAGTTGAAGAAATATCTAAAATGACAATGAAAGGAGAAGTTATCATTATGGGAGACTTCAATCTTACGGATATAAACTGGAAAACCTAAATAGCTAGTTCTGCCAGGAGTACAGATATTCTAAATTCCCTGATGGGATTATCTCTACAACAAGTGGTTGAGGAGCTCACCCGGAGGAAGGCCATGTTGGATTTGGTATTCACAAATGGGGATTTGGTATCTGATGTTACTGTAGGCGAAAGCTTGGGATCTAGTGATCACCAGTCAGTGTGGTTTAATATGAGAACAGTGAAGGAGTCACACCACACAAAAACAAAGGTTTTAGATTTTAGAAAAACAGGCTTTTCAAAATGAGATTAGTCATAAATGAGTCCCTGTCAGACTGAAATGGATTACATGGAGTCCAGAAGAAATGGGACTACTTAACCCCTTAAGGACACAGGGTTTGTCAGTTTTTGCATTTTCGTTTTTTCCTCCTAACCTTTTAAAAATCTTAACCCTTTCAATTTTACACCTAAAAATCCATATTATGGCTTATTTTTTGCGTCACCAATTCTACTTTGCAGTGACATTAGTCATTTTACCCAAAAATCCAGGACAAAACGGGAAAAAAAATAATTGTGCTACAAAATCAAAGAAAAAATGCCATTTTGTAAATTTTGGGGGCTTCCGTTTCTACCCAGTGCATATTTCGGTAAAAATACCACCTTATCATTATTCTGTACATCCATACGGTTAAAAGGGTCCCCTACTTATACAGGTTTGATTTTGTCGTACGTCTGGAAAAAATCATAACTACATGCAGGAAAATTTATACGTTCAAAAATGTCCTCTTCTGACCCCTATAACTTTTTATTTTTCCACGTACAGGGCGGTATGAGGGCTCATTGTTTGCGCCATGATCTGAAGTTTTTATCGGTACCATTTTTGTTTTGATCTGACTTTTTGATCACTTTTTATTCATTTTTTAATGGCATAATAAGTGACCAAAAGTACGCTTTTTTGGACTTTGGAATTTTTTGTAAGTGTACACCATTTAGCTTGCGGCTTAATTAACAATATATTTTTTATAGTTCGGACATTTACGCACGCGGCGATACCACATATGTTTATTTTTATTTACATTGTTTTATTTTTTTAATGGGAAAATGGGGGTGATTCAAACTTTTATTAGGGAAGGGGTTAAATGGTCTTTATTAACACTTTTTTTTTACTTTTTTTTTTTTTGCAATGTTATAGCTCCCATAGGGACCTATAACACTGCACACACTGATCTTCTACACAGATCAATGGCATGTATTAAGGTATGTATTTTTGCTGATGATACAAAAATATGTAACAGGGTTGATGTTCCTAGAGGGATACGCCAAATGTAAAAGGATTTAGGCAAGCTAGAAGAATGGTCAGAACTCTGACAACTAAAATGTAATGTGGATAAGTGCAAGATAATGCACCTGGGGCGTAAAAACCCTCGGGCAGAATATAGAATATTTTTCACAGCCCTGGCCTCAGTATCTGAGGAAAGGGATTTAGGAGTAATTATTTCAGAAGACTTAAAGGTAGGAAGACAATGTAATAGAGCAGCAGGAAATGCTAGCAGAATGCTTGGATGTATAGGGAGAGGTA
Source organism: Hyla sarda (assembly GCF_029499605.1). Lineage (NCBI taxonomy): Eukaryota > Metazoa > Chordata > Amphibia > Anura > Hylidae > Hyla > Hyla sarda. The sequence continues at coordinate 211,315,415 of NC_079189.1, forward strand.
TAAGCAGTAGAGAGAGAGAAGTACAGAACACTGGTGAGACCTCAATTGGAGTATTGTGCGCAGTACTGGAGGCCGTATCTCCAGAAGGATATAGATACTCTAGAGAGAGTTCAGAGAAGTAACTAAACTAGTACATGATTGCAGGATAAAACTTACCAGGAAATGTTAAAGGACCTTAACATGTATAGCTTGGAAGAAAGAAGAGACAGAGGGGCTATGATAGAGACTTTTAAATACATAAAGGGAATAGTTTTAAATTAGAGGGGCAAAGGTTTAAAAGCAATATCAGGGAGTATTACTTTACTGAGAGAGTAGTGGATGCATGGATTATCCTTCCTGCAGAAGTGCTAGTTGAAAATACAGTGAAGGAGTTTAAACATGCATGGGATAAGCATAGGGCTATCCTTCATATAAGATAGAGCCAGGAGCTATTGATAGGATTCAAATTATTGGGCAGACTAGATGGGCCAAATGGTTCTTATCTGCCGACACATTCTATGTTTCCAAGTGGTTCCCTAATTGGATGCTAGAACTGTCACTCCTAACTGAGAAGGGGGTGGAGGGGATTCTCAAAACAGCAAGCTCCATGTACCTGGCCAGAAGAGCAAGCCTACTGGACACTTCCTTTAACAATATTAACCCCTTAAGGACACATGACGTACTGGAACATCATGTGTCCACTCCCGATCTATAACGCGGGGCCACGGGTCGGGCCCGGCCTCTAACAACGTCCGGGACCCGTGGCTAATAGCGCGCGGCATTGATCGCTGTGCCGCGCGCTATTAACACTTTAGACGCGGCATTCAAAGTTGAACGCCGCGTCTAAAGTGAAACCGAAAGCAAGCCGGCTAGCTCAGTGGGCTGTTCGGGATAGCCGCGGCGAAATCGCGGCATCCCGAACCGCTTACAGGACAGCGGGAGGGCCCCTACCTGCCTCCTCGCTGTCCGATCGCTGAATGACTGCTCAGTGCCTGAGATCCAGGCATGAGCAGTCATGCGGCAGAATCATCGATCACTGGTTTCTTATGAGAAACCAGTGATCAATGATAAACATCAGTGTGTGCAGTGTTATAGGTCCCTATGGGACCTATAACACTGCAAAAAAAAAAAACTTCCCTATTAAAAGTTTGAATCACCCCCCTTTTCCCATAATTTCCACGTGCGGAAATGTCCGAATTATAAAAATATATTGTTAATTAAACTGCACGGTCAATGGCGTGCGCACAAAAAAATTCCATCGATCAATAAGTCCTATCAATGCAAAAATGGTACCGTTAAAAACTACAGATCATGGCGCAAAAAATGAGCCCTCATACCGCCCCATACACGGAAAAATAAAAAAGTTATAGGGGTCAGAATATGACAATTTTAACGTATACATTTTCCTGCATGAAGTTACGATTTTTTCCAGAAGTACGACAAAATCAAACCTATATAAGTAGGGTATCATTTTAACCGTATGGACCTACAGAATAAATATCAGGTGTCATTTTTACCAAAAAATTTACTACTTAGAAACGGAAGCCCCCAAAATTTACAAACTTGCGTTTTTTTTCAATTTTGTCTCACAATGATTTTTTTTCCGTTTTACCGTAGATTTTTGGGCACAATGACTGACATCATTACAAAGTAGAATTGGTGGCGCAAAAAATAAGCCATCATATGGATTTTTAGGTGCAAAATTGAAAGAGTTATGCTTTTTTAAAGGCATGGAGCAAAAAACGAAAATGCAAAAATGGAAAAACCCCCGGTCCTTAAGGGGTTAACAGACATGCCTCTGTAAAGTATTCTCAGCACTTTTGATGCCTCAAAACTGAGAGATTCCCTTTAAAGGAATACTCCGGGATATGAAAACATATCCTCTATCCTAAGGATAGGGGTTAAGTTTCACATGGCGGGGGGGTCAGACCGCTGGGGCTCCCCGTGATCTCCCAGATGGGCCCCCAGCTCTTGACGAAATAGCCCGTTTCGACTACGGCAGAGCCAGAGACTGCTGAATGCAGCGCTTCGGTTTTCCCATAGAGATGTATTGAGGGGGCGTGTCGGCCGACACGTAATGCAGGGGTCGGACACGCTCCCTTGCCGCTGACTGCCAGGCCCCATACGGGAGATTGCGGGGGACCCCAGCGGTCAGACCCCCCACGATCTGAAACTTATCTCCTATCCTTAGCATAGGGGATAGGTTTTCATATCCCGGGGTACTCCTTTAAGGTCTACAGTATAGCAGCTTTATTAGTTATATCTCTTTTGTGTGTGTGTTTTTTTTATTTTTTATTATTTACTTTTTAACAAAACTGACTACATTTATAAAGGTAAACTTGCTTTATCTTCTTTGTTAAAAAATACAGGTACACATAACGTTAAAGGGGTACTTCGGTGGAAAACATTTTTTTTTTCAAATCCACTGGTGCCAGAAAGTTAAACAGATTTTAAAATCACTTCTATTAAAACATCTTAATCCTTCCAGTACTTATTAGCTGCTGTATTCTCCACAGGAAGTTCTTTTCTTTTTGAATTTATTTTCTGTCTGACCACAATGCTCTCTGCTGACACCTCTGTCCATGTGAGGAACTGTCCAGAGCAGGAGAGGTTTGCTATGGGGATTTGTTCCTGCTCTGGACAGTTCCTGACATGAGCAGAGGTGTCGGCAGAGAGCACTGTGGTCAGACTGAAAAGAACTACTCAACTTCCTCTGTAGTATACAGCAGCTGATAACTACTGGAAGGATTAGGATTTTTTAATAGAGGTAATTTACAGATCTGTTTAACTTTATGGAACCAGTTAATTTGAAACAAATTGTTTCCCACCGGAGTACCTCGTTAAGGTCTAATTAATATAGTCTGTCTAATGCACCAGTGTCCTAGGATGATACCTAGCTATGCCCACATACTCAACAAAGCACAACATGTGAACTAAGGAATGTGATTAGCAATGACATTACTGCACTTTACTCTTCAAGTCCAAGAGGGTACTAAAGAGCAAATGGTTTGGCTGTCAAAGTGTTAACTAGATGAAATTACAAACCATGATTTGTTGTGCTTAGGTGGCAACTGCAATGCATCATATATCTATTAACACAGAATAAACATTGTGAACAGACACAATGTCATACATTACTCGTGCCTGTTGTCTTGAAATGATATACTGTGAATTAAATAGTTCCATGTATTTAGATCAAGTCTTCTTTTGAGATAAGGGAGACTTTCATGAAAAAGGACCATGGCAGACAAATAAAAGTTACAGTACATAGACGACCACAATTTCCTAAATTTCCTAAATGATACTCAAATATATTTGCAGTTGCTTCATATCTGTAACATTGTCAGTATCTATTATTACTAACAATGCAGTAATCTGATATTTAATGCTATGAAATATCTAAAAAAAAAAAAGGTTAAATTTAAGGTTATGAAGGAAAATATAGCAGTGCACCCTGTTATTGAGACATTCCACCTAACCCTTCATAACATTGTGTAACATAATCAAGTATGCAATGGTCCGAGCAGCTTATAGATGTAAGTAGTAATATGTAGAGTATGGATTTTATAATATAAAGAGATAATCTGAGATCATACAGATTGGATTGGCTTCTATGTAAATGATTTGGTGATACAATATTATTATTCTTGCAAGTTTTATTGAGTTCTATATTGTCATTACCGGAAAGCTGCAACAGGTCACGAGTGACATCACTACTAAAGAAGGTTATAATCCTAATAGCTTTTCTAGAAAATGAAATAAGATCTTATGTTATATAAGTGGCACCTATTAAACAGGGCACTTAACCATTACATTATTTTGTTAAGAGCATTTAAAAGGGTTGTCCAGCATTCAAAAAACATGGCTGCTTTTCTTTCCAAAAACAGCGCCCCACCTGTGCTCAGGTTGAGCAAAGTATTACAAATGAGATCCATTCACTTCAAAGGGACTGAGTTGCAATACCATACACAACCTGAGGACAAGCGTGGCACTGGTTCTGGAACAAAGCAGCAATTTTTTTTTCTAATCCTGGATAACCCCTTTAAACTACTTAATAAAGCCAGAAGAATGACCAACGACAACTATGACCCTTCTGTATAAATCAGGTCTATGACCATGAATTTACAATGTAACAATGAATTAGTAACCATGATTAAGAAGCTATAGAGATTGGAAATGCATTGGGAAATTCCTCTGTGACTATGTCAGGTTTTTATTTGTCTTGTACTCCTGTTTTTAATGAATATTAATAAAAGTGATTATGTAGTCAGATGCGGGAAAATACTTGGAATCTGTTATGAGTGACCCACACCTGAACAAGCAACTTTGGCAAGGTTTCTAAACTGAAAAATAAAAACAATGGTCTGCGATTTTGAAATATATATATATATATATATATATATATATATATATATATACATTTTCAGCGGCTGGACTGTCTTGCTTTTTTAAAGGTCTATGGCTATGCAATTGCAATCATGCAATACTAGCTACCAATTTATCATATAAACTGTCAAGTATTCACTTTATCTGCTCATGGTAGTATAATGTCTTCTCTACTGTCAGAGCCATATCAACGCGTAAAATAAAACTAAAAAATAGAAAAGGAACCCTACTAGACAATGACAACTGAGAACACTATAAAAATGACATTTAAAATGAAGAAAACTCTGTGCAAGACTATTCTGAAGGTCTTACCTGGCTGTCTCCTGCCATTCCATTTCTTGCCCATCAACCGATAAAAGTTCATCAAGTTCAGTGAAGAGCTGTGGGGGAGCTGGGCCTTCATCCTCTTCTCCCAAGATAAAGCGGATCCGTTCAGCAGCTGGGGAGACTACGGAGGTGAAAATGCTTCGATTAACAGCCTGATTTATAACAAGGGAAATGCGACTCTGTGCTTTCTTGATCTCTCTACTAGCATTTAATGTGTTCTCCAGATCTTCTTTATCGGAGGACATAATGACCCCAATTGAGTTGCCTGTACCTCTTGGCTTATTTGTTGTCAAATGTCAGCGTAGCTCTAAGTCTACGGGGCAAAAGATCTTGTGCAAAAGATTTTACTAACTTAATAACCTAAGGTAAGCAAACTTAATATTTATATGGCAGGAAACCAGTTCCAGCCAAACCAACTTGGGCAATAAGACTTGATAGGAGCATCCATCGAAAGGCTCTCCACCTTCCCAAGTAAAAAGTAGCATTTTCATTGGTCTGATGACTTAGGGACTTATTACCAATATGGCAATGTTTAACAAGAGACAGTCTGCTCTTTACATGTGGAATAGGACAGAATTCATTATGTTCGGCATCAGTGCACTTGCAAAACAGCTTGGGGTCAACATCTACACAGTTGTCGGCAGATTTTTATTTAACATTACATGTGTAAAATGTCATTGTCTTAAGCCTTGTCATTCATGTGTAGTTCTATTAAACATTTTTACAAGTTGGATTTTACAATATTTCATTTGGAAAAGTTTACAGATTTGTATTCACCTTACTTGTAACACTACAGAAGCTTTTATTTCCACCACCATGCTCCCAAAATGTTACGACTACAGTACATAATTTGCACACCTAAATTATTCTACAAGTCCTCCTCCTGGCTAATGGCCTGTATCATTGACTGTAGAGAATACAGTTTTGCCACTGTGTCAATATAAGGTCATTTGCATTGTTTAAGAACATTTCTTAGTACAGTATATAAAACTGTACAAAAATAGCAAATAAAGAGTATAAAATAACATGCACACTTAAATTATTTTTTTTATAATTTTGTACTAGCAGTTTTGTTACTAAAACCCACTAAAAACCCCCTATTACGACTAGTACAATCCAACAGAGTTATTATATATATTATAGACTGACATGTCACATTTATTACTATTAGTTGACAAAGACAAATGCTAAAACATGCGACCAAAAAATGAGTTTGTTCATCTGTGAAATCAAACAATTACTAGAAAAGTGCATTTGAAATCTCCAATTATAAGTCCATTACAGTATGACAGTACTCACAGGATTAATGTCCTCTCTCCTGAAAATACATGAGAAGAGATTGCTTTATCCTTTTACATTCTAATCTTTAGCTACTGGTGATAGACCTCCACAGAGAAAAATAATAAAATTCAACCTTTGCAGTATATTCATTTTTTACATTTCTCATGTTCCATATTTCATTGCTTTATGGCCCATGAATCTACAAATTGAATGTAAAAAGTGCATTTAAAAGGGCAGCTCATGATTTTTGTTTTCGTTTTTACACCTTTACAGTTCTATTTACGACTCTTGCCTCTTAGCTTTTCAGAAGTATATGACCTCTCACAAAACATTTCATTGCTTCTATGTGACTTTAAGCATTCCAAGTTTTATTGAAAGATGCTCGGTATAGCTACATTCAACCATACAAATAAATAAATTTAGAATGCAAAGAAATGGCAAGAAATCAAGTCAGATCCTATACTTAAATGTTGAGTTACCATATCAGCAACACTGTACACCTCAGGGTGCATGCACACCATGTTATGCGCATCCGCCAGGAGAATTTCAAAACTACTTGCTGCTGTATCCCTGCTGGATACATGCTTTACCCCATTCATTTTAATAAGCCAAACAGAGTCAACTAGGGACTACGGTCTGTTCATTTTCCCACCGTATCCGGCTTTTCACCCAGACTAAACCTATAGTCTGCTGCAGTTGAGATTTTGGTCTGTTGCAGTAGTCGTATGAAAGGTCTCACCACATTGGAAAAAAAATACAAAAACTGCAATCAAATTGATGGACCGTATCACAGAATCAACACACCGTTCAAAAAGATGAACCAGTCAATACACAAGATATAGAAAATTATTTATATAGTCACCAAAAGTATGGACTTTTTCAGTGCTAATTGTTCACTATAACATACAGGCCACACTGGCCCTTATGTCTTTAACCTTAATTTAATATTTAAAGCAGGTAAAATGATGAAAAACCAGCATGCATCATGTGTCAGATGGGCCTGATGCTGGTTTTATAGGTTGACCAACTGTATTTCATGCCGTCACATGAACTATAAATGGTGTAAGATGCAAGAATTTCAGTATACCCAAACCCCCTCTTGACAATGCTTCCTCTTTAAGGTCTAGTAGTTGGCACTGATTTAGGATTTTGGATCTAAACACTATGTAATATCAGGTTAGTTGTCCAGAAATATTATTACACACATTTACTATTGTATTACTACACATATGTATATACTGTATTAAAGATTTTAATAATTTATAGGTAATGAAATGACCCTTCCATATGGTAACAGAAAAAGGCATTATAAAAATGGAATGTTCCCTTACATTTTTTAAAATCTACTGAGCTAGAATAAAAAATACACTAAAATAGTAATGATAAATAGATCTTATCTATCCACTAGTGTACCTTTAATTGCACAAAAAATCATGATATTCTTAAAAAAATATATTTAAGATAAAGAAATTTGAAATGATAGGTCTTTTTCTGATTAAACATTGCATAGCACTGAACAGGGACCTGTACTGGTTCTGCCACGCTGAATGTCTGCCATTTACAGTGGGACCCAGTGGCTGCCAGCAGCCGGGACCCACAGTCTATGAAGCAAGCAGCTCCAATACTCGCTTCATAAACCGTGTACCCACTGCGACGTACATGTACGTCACTGTGCGCTAAGTACCAGGATACAGTGACATACATGTACGTTGGGTGTCCTCTAGGGGTTAAACAATTACTATAAAACGTCACTGTCATTCGAAAAAAAAACATTTGACATGATGTTTAACATTTAACCCTGTGAAGTGTGCTAAAGCATGCGCCTAACTTTCCGTCTGTCAGACAGAGCGATCTGTCCTGTCCTGAGATCCGCTGCAATCTAAACTTTTGACATGTTTGAACAACATGTCAAACGTTTTTCCAAATGAAAGTGACACATTAAATTGAATACAAAGATAAAATATTATGAGCTATAGCATAAATAATACATTTAATAAATGTCTGATTTATTTTTCAGTTACAAAGGCATTTGTTAGTTCACAGGTCCTCTATACGCTGTCACAAAATGTTATTTCTTTATCACAATTGTTCCAAATTTGCAGGATAATAAGCCATTTATAGGCTGGATATGTTGATGCTAAAGAACAGTCTATTCTCATCCCTCGTGCTAAAAATACAAAGTCACAGACTGGTCAAAGAGCAAAATGTCATGTAATGGAGACTGTAGCTGCTATCAATTGGGATATCGTCACTGCGGCCAAGATTTAGCACTGTACATGTACCTTTACACAACAATATTTTACTCAAAATCTACTACAGGGCATTTGTCTATGTTTATTTTATCTGAACTAGGACTATAAATATGCTGTATAAATGTATGCATACTTATTTTATGTTTAATTTAGTTTTTCTTATTTTTTGCAATAAATTTTCATTTTCCCATCAGAAAATGATGCAAAGCACAGAGCCCATAACGCACCCATTAATTTCAATGAAATCACCCAAACTTCTACATCCATTGTCCCTGCTCCCCCAATATAAGTTTCCATTGTAGGATATATTAGCATATGTCCTCACTCGTCCTTAATAAATACATCAATAGATCGTCATGGATTATGTGCAAATGAAACCTACAATACATATTGCACAGCCACACGCCTAATGATCACTTTCTATACATTACAACATATGAAAGAAACAACATGCTTCTTTTATTAAGTTGAACCGATTACAGTATAGACTATGGATGACATATGCATCTGTTCAATAGATTCCTAACCCACAAACTATAATGGTATCTGGCTACACGATGAAAAGCTTATAACATATCCCTTAACCCCTTAAGGACACAGCCCATTTTCACCTCTAGGACGCAGCCCTTTTTTGCACATCTGACCACTGTCACTTTAAACATTAATAACTCTGGAATGCTTTTACTTATCAATCTGATTCCGAGATTGTTTTTTCGTGACATATTCTACTTTAACATAGTGGTAAATTTTTGTGGTAACTTGCATCCTTTCTTGGTGAAAAATCCCAAAATTTGATCAAAAAATTGAAAATTTTGCATTTTTCTAACTTTGAAGCTCTCTGTTTGTAAGGAAAATGGATATTCCAAATATTATTTTTTTTTTGGATTCACATATACAATATGTCTACTTTATATTTTCATCATAAAATTGACAAGTTTTTACTTTTGGAAGACACCAGAGGGCTTCAAAGTTCAGCAGCAATTTTACAATTTTTCACAAAATTTTCAAACTCGCTATTTTTCATGGACCAGTTCAGGTTTGAAGTGGATTTGAAGGGTCTTCATATTAGAAATACCCCATAAATGACCCCATTACAAAAACTGCACCCCCCAAAGTATTCAAAATGACATTCAGTACGTGTTTTAACCCTTTAGGTGTTTCACAGGAAAAGCAGCAAAGTGAAGGAGAAAATTCAAAATCTTCATTTTTTACACTTGCATGTTCTTGTTGTCCCAATTTTTGAATTTTTACAAGGGGTAAAAGGATAAAATTTATACTTGAATTTGTAGCCCAATTTCTCTCGAGTAAGCACATACCTCATATGTCTATGTAAATTGTTCGGCGGGCGCAGTAGAGGGCTCAGAAGCGAAGGAGCGACAAGGGGATTTTGGAGAGTACGTTTTTCTGAAATGGTTTTTTGGGGGCATGTTGCATTTAGGAAGCCCCTATGGTGCCAAAACAGCAAATAAAAAAAACATGGCATACCATTTTGGAAACTAGACCCCTTGAGGAACGTAAAAAGGAATTAAGTGAGCCTTAATACCCCACAGGTGTTTCATGACTTTTGCATATGTAAAAAAAAAAAAAAAAAAAAATTTTTACTAAAATGTGTGTTTCCCCCCAAATTTCACATTTTTGCAAGGGTTAATAGCAGAAAATACCCCCCCAAAATTTGTAACCCCATCTGTTCTGAGTATGGAGGTACCCCATAAGTTGACCTGAACTGCATTACGGGCGAACTATAATGCTCAGAAGAGAAGGAGTCATATTTGGCTTTTTGAGAGCAAATTTTGCTCAGGGGGCATGTCGCATTTAGGAAGCCCCTATGGTGCCAGGACAGCAAAAAAAAATGACATGGCATACCATTTTGTAAACTAGACTCCTTGAGGAACGTAACAAGGGATAAAGTGAACCTTAATACCCCACAGGTGTTTCACGACTTTTGCATATGTAAAAAAAAAGATTTTTTTTTTAACCAAAAATGCTTGGTTTAGCAAAAATTTTACATTTTTAAAAAAGGTAATAGCAGAAAATACCCCCCAACATTTGAAGCCCAATTTCTCCCGATTCAGAAGACACCCAATATGGGGATGAAAAGTGCTCTGCTGGCGCACTACAGGTCTCAGAAGAGAAGGAGTCACATTTGGCTTTTTGGAGAGAGAATTTTGCTCTGGGGGCATGCCGCATTTAGGAAGCACCTATGGTGCCAGGACAGAAAAAAAAAAACACATGGCATACCATTTTGGAAACTAGACCCCTCAGGGAACGTAACAAGGGGTAAAGTGAACCTTAATACCCCACAGGTGTTTCACGACTTTTGCATATGTAAAAAAAATAAAAAAAAATTTTACACTAAAATGCTTGTTTTCCCCCAAATTTTACATTTTTACAAGGGATAATAGCAGAAAATACCCCCCAAAATTTGTAACCCCATCTCTTCTGAGTATGGAAATACCCAATAAGTGGACGTGAAGTGCACTGGGGGCGAACTACAATGCTCAGAAGAGAAGGAGCATCATTGAGCTTTTGGAGAGAGAATTTGGCCATGTGCATTTCCAAAGCCCCCCCGTGGTGCCAGAACAGTGGACCCCCCCACATGTGACCCCATTTTTAAAACTACACCCCTCACGGAAGGTAATAAGAGGTGCAGGGAGAATTTACACCCCACTGGCATTTGACGGATCTTTGGAACAGTGGGCTGTGCAAATTAAAAATTTTATTTTTCATTTTCACAGACCCCTGTTTCAAAGATCTGTCAGACACCTGTGGGGCGTAAATGCTCACTGTACCCCTTGTTACATTCTGTGAGGGGTGTAGTTTCCAAAATGGGGTCACATGTGGGTATTTATTGTTTTGCACTTATGTCAGAACCGCTGTAAAATCAGCCACCCCTGTGCAAATCACCAATTTAGACCTCAAATTTACATGGTGCACTCTCCCTTCTGAGCCTTGTTGTGCGCCCCCAGAACACTTTGCGCCCACATATGGGGTATCTCCGTCCTCAGGAGAAATTGCGTTACAAATTTTGGAGGCTTTTTTTCTTTTACCGCTTGTGAAATTTTAAAGTATGGGGCAACACCAGTATGTTAGTGTACAAAAATGTTTTTTTTTTTACACTAACATGCTGGTGTAGACCCCAACTTTACCTTTTCATAAGGGGTAAAAGGAGAAAAAGCCCCCCAAAATTTGTTAGGCAATTTCTCCCGAGTACGGCGATACCCAATATGTGGCCCTAAACTGTTGCCTTGAAATACGACAGGGCTCCAAAGTGAGAGAGCGCCATGCGCATTTGAGGCCTAAATTAGGGACTTGCATAGGGGTGGACATAGGGGTATTTTACACCAGTGATTCTCAAACAGGGTGCCTCCAGCTGTTGCTAAACTCCCAGCATGCCTGAACAGTCAATGGCTGTCCGGAAATGCTGGGAGTTTTTGTTTTGCAACAGCTGGAGGCTCCGTTTTGGAAACACTGCTGTAGGATACGTTTTTCATTTTTATTGGGGGGGAAGGGGTGGTGGGGTGGGCAGTGTACGTGTGTATATGTAGTGTTTTACTCTTTATTTTATGTTAGTGTAGTGTAGTGTTTTTAGGTTACATTCACACTGACGGCGGATTACACTGAGTCTCCCGCTAGGAGTTTGAGCTGCGGCTGCTGCAGCTCAAACCTGAAGCAGGGAATTCACTGTAATCCGCCGCCAGTGTGAATGTAACCTGTACATTCACATGGGAGGGGGGGGGGGGGGTCAAAACTACAACTCCCAGCATGCACTGACAGAACGTGCATGCTGGGAGTTGTAGTTTTGCAACAGCTGGAGGCACACTGGTTGGAAAATACTGAGTTAGGTAATAGAACCTATTACCTAACTCGGTATTTCCCAACCAGTGTGCCTCCAGCTCTTGCAGAACTACAACTCTCAGCATGTACTGATTGCCAAAGGGAATGCTGGGAGATGTAGTTATACAACAGCTGGAGGCACGCAAGTACAACTCCCAGCATGCCGAGACAGCCATTTGCTGTTCCTGAATGCTGGGAGTTGTAGTTTTGCAAGATTTAGAGGGGTTCAGGCTAGAGATCACTGACAGTGGTCTCTAAACTGTGGCCCTCCAGATGTTGCAAAACTACAAACCTCAGCATGCTAAGACAGCAAACTGCTGTCTGAGCATGCTGGGAGTTGTAGTTTTGTAATATCTGGAGGGCTACAGTTTAGAGACCACTGTCAGTGATCTCTAGCCTGAACCCCTCTAAATCTTGCAAAACTACAACTCCCAGCATGCCAACACAGCAAACAGCTGTCAAGGCATGGGGGGAGTTGTAGTTTTGCAACATCTGGAGGGCGACAGTTTAGAGACCACTCTCTAAACTGTCGCCCTGCAGATGTTGCTAGGCAACAGACTCTGGACACGCGGCGTCATACTTACCTCCACCGCCGCCGTCATCTGGAGCTCCGCCGCCGGGTAAGTGACCGCCGCTGCCGCCGCCGCCGCTACTACACGGTTCCCCCCGCTGTGCCCGGACACCGATGGGCGGGCATAGCGGGGGGAACCGAACTTTAACCCCCCCGCCCCCAGTCTGCTATTGGTCGGCCGCTCCGCCGATCAATAGCAGGGATAGGAGGGGTGGCAACCCTGCCACCTCACTCCTATCTCTTCAAGGGGGGTCGAGGGTGTCTTGGACACCCCCGATCCCCCTTATTTTATCGCGTTTAGCGCTCCCCCTGCAAACACCATAGATGCCGTGATCAGAACTGATCACGGCATCTATGGGGTTAATGCTGCCAGGACCGGCGCGATCGCGGCCCCGGCAGCTGCGGTGGGACTCCGGCTGTGATTGACAGCTGAGTCCCACCCGCGATCTCCTGCGCTGCCCGCGGCAGAGCAGGAGATCGCTTGGACGTATGCATACGTCCATTTGCGCGAAAGTGTAATTCGCCTGGACGTATGCATACGTCCAATAGCGGGAAGGGGTTAAAGGGATATTCCACTGGAAAACTTTGTTTTTTTTTTTATATCAACTGGTGCCAGAAAGTTAAACAGAATTGTAAATTACTTCTATTTAAAAATCTTAATCCTTCCAGTACTTATCAGCTGCTATTTTCTCTACAGGAAGTTCTTTTCTTTTTGAATTTCCTTTCTGTCTGACCACAGTGCTCTCTGCTGACACCTCTGTCCATTTTAGGAACTGTCCAGAGCAGGATAGGTTTGCTATGGGGATTTGCTTGTACTCTAGACAGTTCCTAAAATGGACAGAGGTGTCAGCAGAGAGCACTGTGGTAAGACAGAAAGGAAATTCAAAAAGAAAAGAACTTCCTGTAGAGAATATAGCAGCTGATAACTACTGGAAGGATTAAGATTTTTAAATAGAAGTAATTTACAAATCTGTTTAACTTTCTGGCACCAGTTGATATATATAAAAAAATGTTTTCCAGTGGAGTACCCCTTTAATGGCAACGGTGGTCTGAGCATGCTGGGAGTTGAAGTTTTGCAGCATCTGGAGGGCCAAAGTTTGAGACCACTGCTTTATGGGATGTCAGTGACTGATGCCCTATAATGGCTTCATCACCCATAGGCTAACATGGTATCTATTTAACAGATACTATTATTATGGGAAGCTGAGGTATGGAATAGGATACTACTATGCTATTCCATACTTCAGTTATTGATGTTTAGCAACATAAACCAGCCAGAAAAAAGGCACACTTTTGGCCTCTGTTTGAGAATGTACCCCTATGAACTTGTTTAGTTGTAGGTGGATATGTGGCATCTGGTCTGGAACAGTAATGTGAATCCTGGGTTAGTCTGTTCCATGAGTCTCTGGAGTCTGAAGCCACCCAATAAAGGCTCCTGATCTACCCTGTGCCCACCCGGAATTTACAGCATATCTTACAAGTGAACTTCAGTTGTAAATATCTTACTTTATAGTATTGCAATATTCAAACAATGAAAGGTAGCAGACCAAAAACTGACATATTGGCAAAAATGATACTGTAGACTACATCCAGACTGGAGCAAAAGTCTGCATTTCTACAAAGATTGTGTGTCACCCATATATTGCCAGCATGCCATCACCACCACCACAATTATAGAAAGTGTCTTGTAACCATCTTCTTGTTGCCTTTTTACCTTGTTAAAATGCCATTGGGTGAGTACTTTGTTCCCTTATATGTAAAATGTAGACAATATACAACTAACAAGTAAATGAGTAAAGCTGTAGAAAGCTATAAAGGGTTATAGGAAGGTGTGAAGTTTGTATACTGTTTTAAATAAGTAATAAACCAGTTTAAGATGCCATATATTAGTAGGATCTGTCTGCAGGTGACTAGGTTTCTGCTACTAGTTGTCTAGAACAGTGGGAGTGCCGGTGAGGGATTTTAAAGTGACATTTTTTAGAACACTTAACATGTCAAAAGTTTTGATCAGTGGGGGTGCTGAGATCCCCATCAATTGCTATCCAAGTTACTCATTGCAGAAAAGGGAATCCAGGGCATTTTTAATGCCACAGCATAGTCTACAATGGAAATCTCTGCATTAAATGGGATATCCTAGAATAAATAACTCAGTGCTTCTAAGGCCTCGCTCACATTAGCGTTGGAGCTCTGCTCAAATCCTGTATAACAGCAGACATCAGACAGAAACCCAACGGACCCCATTCAAAGTCTATAGGACTTGTCAGGATCCGTTGGTGTCTGTTGTGACATGTACCATCCAGCTCAGTTGTTTGCGCCTGTTAAAGAGTTGCCTAATGCTGTTGTAAACATAGCCTAAGACCTTCTTTATCCAGCGCTGACATGGTCAGTATTACATAATAAATGTATATATTATATATATATATATATATATATATATATATATATGACACAACCAGAACTGGATCTAAAACATGGGGAAATACACTGCTCAAAAAAATAAAGGGAACACTAAGATAACACATTCTAGATCTGAATGAATGAACTAATCGAATGAAATACTTTTGTACATAGTTGAATGTGCTGACAACAAAATCACACAAAAATTATCAATGAAAATCAAATATATCAACCCATGGAGGTCTCGGTATGGAGTCACACTCACAATCAAAGTGGAAATCCACACTACAGGCGGATTTGGGCATGTTCCTGATGAAGTGGCGGATGGACACCTGAGGGATGTCCTCCCAGACATGGACTAAAGCATCCGCCAACTCCTGGACGGTCTGTGGTGCAACGGGGCATTGGTGTATGGAGCGAGACATGATGTCCCAGATGTGCTCAATCGGATTCAGGTCTGGGAAACGGGTGGGCCAGTCCATAGCATCAATGCCTTGCTCTTGCAGGAATTGCTGACACACTCCAGTTACATGAGGTCTAGCACTGTCTTGCATTAGGAGGAACCCAGGGCAAACCGCACCAGCAAATGGTCTCACAAGGGGTCTGAGGATCTCATCTCGGTACCTAATGGCAGTCAGGCTACCTTTGGCAAGCACACACCATTACTGACCCACCACCAATGATGCCACCACCACATGGCGCCAGTGGCGAATTTGCCGATCTTGGTGTTCTCAGGCAAATGTTAAACATCCTGCACGGTGTTGGGCTGTAAGCACAACCCCCACCTGTGGACGTAGGGCCCTCATACCACTCTCATGGAGTCTGTTTCTGACCGTTTGAGTGGACACATGCATATTTGTGGCCTGCTGGAGGTCATTTTGCAGGGCTCTGGCAGTGCTCCTCCTGCTACTCCTTGCACAAAGGCGGAGGTAGCAGTCCTGCTGCCTCCTATGGCCTTCTCCACGTCTCCTGATGTACTGGCCTGTCTCCTACTGCTCTGGACACTATGCTGACAGACACAGCAAACCTTCTTGCCACAGCTCGCATTGATGTGCCATCCTGGATGAGCTGCACTACCTGAGCCACTTGTGTGGGTTGTAGACTCCGTCTCATGCTACCACTAGAGTGAAAGCACTGCCGGCATTCAAAAGTGACCAAAACATCAGCCAGGAAGCATAGGAACGTAGAAGGGGTCTATGGTCACCACCTGCAGAACCACTCCTTTATTGGAGTTGTCTTGCTAATTGCCTATAATTTCCACCTGTTGTCTGTTCCATTTGCACAACAGCATGTGAAATTGATTGTCAATCAGTGTTGCTTCCTGAGTGGACAGTGTGATTTCACTTGGAGTTACATTGTGTTGTTTAAGTGTTCCCTTTATTTTTTTGAGCAGTGTAGTATAGCCAGCTATTTTAAACCATATTTAAAGAGACTTAGGCAGGGTTCACACTACGTTTTTGCCATACTGTTTTCAATCCGTTTTTCTAAAGAAAACCGTATGGCAAAAAAACGGATGGAACAGTATGGAAAAAAGTAAACCGTATGCGTTTTTAAACAGTATACTGTTTTTAAAAGTGCATACAGTTCCGTCAGTTTTTATTTAAAAAAAAAAACATACGTTTTTGAAAATTTTGTCCATTTTTAATGGGAGGGGTCTTGGGTGGGGACTTTAGGATTCAACGTATACGTTTTTCCCGTATGGAACCGTATACATGTGCATTTCCCATTGACGTCCATGGTTGACCACAATTTTGTCTCCGGTTTAAAAACCGTACTGCAACTGCATAAGTTTTTTTAACATGGACGTCAATGGGAAACGCACATGTATACGGTTCCATACGGGAAAAACGTATACGTTTTTACTTTGCACATGCGCATTTGAATCCTAAAGTCCCCACCCAAGACCCCTCCCATTAAAAATGGACAAAATTTTCAAAAACTTATGTTTTTTTTTTTTTTTTTAATAAAAACTGACGGAACTGTATGCACTTTTAAAAACAGTATGCTGTTTACAAACGCATACGGTTTACTTTTTTCCATACTGTTCCATCCGTTTATTTGCCATACATTTTTTTTTTTAGAAAAACGGATTGAAAACAGTATGGCAAAAACGTAATGTGAACCCAGCCTTAGTAGGTTTATGCTGCCCTATCTGAGCATAAATTAGTGATAGAGATGCTGAACAGAATGATGTATAACTTACATTATTCTGTGCAGCCGTTCTCCTGATATGCCTAACACAGTTTCCAGATTCCTCCTCTAGGCCACATGGACTCTCACAGTATGTAAATGACATTATATATAACTAGCTGAGTACCCGGCATTGCCCGGATTTTCCTTGTTGTGGAGGAAAATAAACAGAGGAAGATTTTGATTTCATACCCCATCCCCATATATTGTTGTCATATCCTGACCTCCTATCCCGACCTCCTATCCTGGTTCCGATCCCGTCCTCCTATCCAGTCCTCCTATCCCGTCTTCCTATCTCAACCTCCTATCCCGACCTCCTATCCCGACCTCTTTACCCGACCTCCTATCCCGACCTCCTATCCCGACCTCCTATCACGACCTCATATCCCGACCTCATAGCCCGTCCTCATATCCCGATCTCCTATCCCGTCCTC
Source organism: Hyla sarda (assembly GCF_029499605.1). Classification (NCBI taxonomy): domain Eukaryota; kingdom Metazoa; phylum Chordata; class Amphibia; order Anura; family Hylidae; genus Hyla; species Hyla sarda. Next base: position 211,333,066 of record NC_079189.1, read on the forward strand.
ATATCCCGTCCTCATATCCCATCCTCCTATCTTGAACTCCTATCCCTTCCTCCTATCCTGTCCTCCTATCTCAACCTCCTATGTCGACCTCCTATCCCGTCCTCGTATTATGACCTCCTATCTCGACCTCCTATCCCATCCTCCTATCCCGTCCTCATATCCTGTCCTCATATCCCATCCTCCTATCTCGACCTCCTATCCCTTCCTCCTATCCTGTCCTCCTATCTCAACCTCCTATGTCGACCTCCTATCCCGTCCTCATATTATGACCTCCTATCCCGACCTCCTATCCCAACCTCCTATTCTGTCCTCATATCTCGTCCTCCTATACAGACCTCCTATCTCGTCCTCCTTTCCCGACCTCCTATCGTGACCTCCTATCCCGACCTCCTATCCTGACCTCCGTTCCCGTCCTCCTATCCCGACCTCCTATTCTGACCTCCTATCCCGTCCTCCTATCTCTACCTCCTATCTCTACCTCCTATCCTGACCTCCTATCCCGACCTCCTATCCCGACCTCCCATCCTGTCCTCATCTCTCGACCTGTAATATGTGTACCAGGTATTGAAATATCTCCAGCCGTACGGAAGCTATGTGGGAACATACATTTCCCATTGATTTGCATGGGACTTTAAACAAAAACCCTGACCCTCACAAATGGGGGTAGTTAAGGGCTAAATTAACTATCCTATATTTTAAGTGATAATATAAGTAACATGTGACCAAGTTTTATCGAAATATCTCCAGCCGTTTGGAAGTTATGCAGTAACATATGTTTCCCATTGACTTGTATGGGACTTTAAACATAAACCCCACCCCTGGCAAATGTAGGTGAGTAAGGGTTAAATCCCATATGCTATGTTTGTTGTTGACATATAAGTAACATGTGTGCCAAGTGTGTGCCAACATACACACACACACATACATACACACGTTGAGTTTTACATATATACTAGCTGAGTACCCGGCGTTGCCCGGTTTTTCCTTCCTAAGGAGGAAGCTTTTGACTTCATATCCCGTCCTCATATATTGTTGTCATATCCCGACCTCCTATCCCGTCATCATATCCCGACCTCCTATCCCGACCTCCTATCCCGTCCTCCTATCTAGTCCTCCTTTCCCATCCTCATATCTCGACCTCCTTTCCCGTCCTCCTTTCCCATCCTCCTATCTCGACCTCCTTTCCCATCCTCCTATCTCGACCACCTTTCCCGTCCTCCTTTCCCGCCCTCCTATCCCGTCCTCCTTTCCCGTCCTCCTTTCCCGTCCTCATATCTCGACCTCCTTTCCCGTCCTCCTTTCCTGTCCTCCTTTCCCGTCCTCCTTTTCCGTCCTCATATCCTGTCCTCCTATCCAGTCCATCTATCCCGTCCTCCTATCCCATTCTCCTATCCCGTCCTCCTTTCCCGTCCTCCTTTCCCGTCCTCATATCTCGACCTCCTTTCCCGTCCTCCTTTCCCATCCTTCTGTCCGGTCCTCCTATCCAGTCCATCTATCCCATCCTCCTATCACGACCTCCTATCCCGTCCTCCTATCTCGACCCCCTATCCCGTCCTCCTATCACGACCTCCTATCCCGTCCTCCTATCCCGTCCTCCTATCCCGTCCTCCTATCACGACCTCCTATCCCGTCCTCCTATCTCGACCTCCTATCACGACCTCCTATCCCGTCCTCATATCTCGACCTCCTATCACGTCCTCCTATCTCGACCTCCTATCCCGTCCTCCTATCTCGACGTCCTATCCCGTCCTCCTATCCCAACTTCCTATCCCGATCTCCTATCCCGACCTCCTATCCCGTCCTCCTATCCCGTCCTCCTATGCCGTCCTCCTATGCCGTCCTCCTATCCCAACCTCCTATCTCAACCTCCTATCCTGACCTCCTATCCTGACCTCCTATCCAGTCCTCCTATCGCGTCCTCCTATCTCGACCTCCTATCCCAAACTCCTATCCCGACCTCCTATGCCGGTCCTCCTATCCCGGTCCTCCTATCCCAGTCCTCCTATCGCATCCTACTATCCCGTCCTCCTATCCGTCCTCCTATCCCGACCTACTATGTCGACCTCCTATCCGGACCCGTAATATGTGTGCCAGTTATTGAAATATCTCCAGCCGTACAGAAGTTATATGGGAACATACATTTCCCATTGATTTGCATGGGACTTTAAACAAAAACCCCAACCCTCACAAATGGGGGTAGTTTAGGGTTAAATTAACTATCCTATATTTTAAGTGGATATATAAGTAACATGTTAGAGCAATGGTCGGCACTATCTGAAAGGTGGTGGTGCACGAGGAAAAAAGTAATGCAGTATAATAAAGGAGGTCCCAGCACTCACCGATGCAAGCAATTTGATGTTTTATTATATATCCAAGTCACAGAATAACGCGTTTCGGCACTTAGCCTTCCTAGCAGAGGAAGGCTAAGTGCCAAAACGCGTTATTCTGTGACTTGGATATATAATAAAACATCAAATTGTTTGCATCGGTGAGTGCTGGAACCTCCTTCATTATACTATATAAGTAACATGTGACCAAGTATTATCGAAATATCTCAAGCCGTTTGGAAGTTATGCAGTAACATATATTTCCCATTGACTTGTATGGGACTTTAAACATAAACCCTGCCCCTGGCAAATGGGGGTGAGTAAGGGTTAAATCACCTATCCTATGTTTGTTGTTGACATATAAGTAACATGTGTGCCAAGTTTCATGTTAATATCTTTAGCCGTTTGGACGTGATGCTGGAACATACACACATACATACATACTTACATACACACACACACACACGTTGAGTTTTATATATATATAGATATATATAGATTACTTAATGTTACCAAGACACATTGAAATGCACTAGAAAATAAACCTGCATCCAGGGACATGATAGCTGCCTGGACCATGTGATGTTGACCTTAGTTCCGACAATGTGTTCAAAGTCCTAACGTTTACTTGTTCCAACTAAAACTAATTTTGTGAACAATGTAAAATTGCCTGTTAATAACCAGAGCTCTTGAGTAAGAACAACTTTAATTACTGCTTAGTGCCCATTTCCCCTCTGCTTGTCCATCTAACATGCCATTTACATGGTTTTAATGGAGTAAGGCTAATGGAGCTGTTAGAAACATATTAAAACCAATGTTAATTATTGTTAAATTGTTCAGAAGAACCTCGGAAAGCCCGGGGTGATTTTTCACCAATTACAGCAATCTAAGGAAGGACAACTTGTTATTAGAAAAATGAGTCGTTGTTAGGTTGACACGTATCATATGACTTGTTCATGGAGGCAGATTATAGTGTTTGCAGGTCATAAATGTGTGCAGCACTTTCTGGATTGTGACCTTAACTTGTGTTCTGCCTCCCATAAGACAAGCTATCAAATGCTGGCTAACCTCTTATTCCTTAGTGTCTGATATATTGTATACCTACAAATGAAGCACAAGACATCTCTGAACATATTGCCAGAGACTGTTGGTAAGTATGGCACTTTGTATTGAATTTTTTTCCCCATGTTTTCAACTATTATTTTTCATACCATTTTCTGTGAACAATAATTTGTGTAAATAGATTTTTTATGGATCTACAAAGTTGGCAGTGTACAATATGTGTTAAAGGTATTATGAGCTGAACACCTAATGATTTTACTACATAACCTAAACAATGCACAAAGTTTTCTTATTTACACAGTTGTTAGTATTTCATTTTTTAATATAAATATTTTTGTATGAAATTATTTTAACAAATTTAGGGCACTGGTTATTTTTAGCTGCTTTTTGTTTAAGGGACAATTTCCCTTAATCCTCAAGATCGGTGGAGACTCATGAATCGGACCCACACAATATTTCATTTTAAGTTGCCCCTTTAATTTTCAGAATTTGGGCAGCAATGTGCTTTAAAATAAACTGAATCATGCCACGCCTATACTGTAGACCCAAAACCTCCCCATCCACAGATCTTTATAACATAACGGGTATGTCAAAGATTTCCATACAATTTTGATAGATATACAGGACTTGGAGTGTTTGTTCTTAAATAATTTACCATTACATGACATTAATCTGTAAATGATTATCCGTCAGAAAAACTGAATGCTATGCAATTTAGCATGTCAAATGTGATTAAGCAATTTCCTCAAATTAAGAATGTGCACATATTGCAAATTAACCCACTGACAGTCATTGTAGCTATTAAAAAGAGAGCAACTGATATAACTCTAGTCATGAACCCATGTTTATTACCCTAAACTTTGTAGTAACACGTTACAAAATACTAAGACAACATGATAACTCCCTAAATTGTTTGAGATGAATTATTATTATTATATATATTTTTTTATGTACCCTGTTATTTGTAAAAAAAATATTGTTAAAAAAACACCCTTTCTTACTTCGGCACCCACTGAAAATAATCCTCCTCTCTTTCATAGAATTCTTATTTGAACGGTCCCAATTATAATTTTATGTGGCCCATTGGTTACCATTTGGATCCATCCATCATTGATCAAACTCCGTGTCACAGATTTCAATTAAAACAAAATATTTAAAAAAGCCATTAGAACACTACAAAACTTATGGGGAAAATGTTCAATATAATTTTGTAGAGCATACAAAGCTTATGAAATGTTATGCATCAAATATATAACACAAGACATGGGGGGAGATTTATCAAACGATTTAGACTGGTTTTTCCTGTCTAAATTTGTCTCACAGAAAGTCGCAGTCTAAATATGTGCGACTTTTCTGCGACTTTTGCTGTAGAGGATTTTTAGAACATGATGCATGCTAGTCTATTTTAGACGGAAATGCATTGGAAAATGCATTGGTGCTGAATTTATCAAGTGCGACTTTTGTGCGACAAATCGCATCTGCCCAAAATACGCTGAAATGTCAGACCATGTTGGAGCAGGTCTAAATGCAGTTTAAGCTGTAGACCCTGAAGTCTGAGCACAGAATTTATCAAGGGCTGTGAGACCTTTGATAAATTAGGAGCACAATAGACAGGAGACTACCACATACGCTGGTCTATAAGCATACCCAGAATAGACTAGATTAGTAAATGTCCCCCATGGAGTATAAAAGGAATAATGTATGTAATGTTACAACATTAAGCTGCCTATAGACAACTATCCCTTCTGTATGTGGCATGTTTTATTAAGCAGGATGGGTGTACAATGGTAATCTTTACTAGAGCACTGATAAGACCATGTTAATGTCTATCATTTCACCAGTCATCTGGGTGCATTCTGAGGTTCCTCTCTAGTGTACCATTTTTCCTTTATACACACTAGATTAAACCAGAGTTAAGATATTTATTTTCCTTGGAAATTCTTAACTTTAAGATTAAGGTATGCACCAAATTCTATCTCCAAAATATTTGGTTGATCCAAACTATTTGTTTCTTTATAAAGAATTATTTTTTGTAGTTTTACAATAATTCTGGAAATTCTGCATACAGTGGTGTAAAATAGCATAGGAGTAATTTGCTATGGCTGCTTATGCTGATGTTTCTCAGTCCCCCACCAGTCTCTGTTCTTCAGCTCCAACTATGAGATGTCAACACAACATATGATCACCGGAGGCCAATGAAGGGCTAAGAAGTTGCAGGAGTGTTATAAGGTGAGAATTATTGGAACAGAAAGAACACAGACACAGAGGGGGATCAGTAAAGCATTAAGATGAGCGTACAAGGGAATTGGTAAGGTGAGGTGCCCCCTTGTTACTTTACACCATCGTAAGCTTTTTTTTTTTGTGTGTGTTTTTTGTTGTTTTTTAATCAAAAGTTCAGACAACCACTTTAATTTGCAATGTACGGTATTTGTGTTTATATTTATAAAATTTGTGTCAGTCTACAATAGACTAAAGAAAACAAAATCAACCTTAAGATGAGGAGGAAAGGGGGCAAGGGGTTGCAACTGCACCTTCTCTCCACCTCCTTTGCTATCAAAGACCCCAAATAAATAAGGTTAGCCACAAATTGTCTGGCTACACCACATATAGAGTGCGGTAACATATGGCTGGTAATGATCCTAAGAACGGTGAGATGTTTTTAGTGTTAGCAGAAACTATTATATTGCTCTGTTTACAATCCATATTTCCCTGCACACAGACTTAAAAGGTGTTAGCTGGCTGATATATATTAGTTTATAAGTGTCTGGTAGCCTTACGGTAACATTACTTCTCAATTGTTTTCTTTTGTGACTGTACCATTCATATGGGAACATGAACATTGAACAATGAATGGAAGGGAAATGAGGTGTGTCTCTAGTTTCAGTTTGCAGTTCTATGCTGTAAGAGTCCTGTTCTACCCTCTTAACCCTCCTCTCCTCTTAGTACTCTGATCTCTTATCAGTGTGGGATTTCAGATTCATTCTTTCCTTGTAGTTTATTACATTAGGTCAAGCGTGGACAGAGCAGACCTAAGCCAACAAAATAAAGAGTGGCTTCCAAATACACTTCTTACATCATTCATACTAGAGAATAAGCATTTATGGGAAACAGAAACAGAACACATGCAAAATTTTATTTCTAATGGGTTTTTGTGCTACTACCTCTAAAATGTATCCAAAAATAACAAATAATACTACTTGCATTCTAATGTTCAAACAGTATCTACTTTAGTTACTTTCTAGTGAATATGATAGGCTTTTGTAAAGATTTGCAGCCTTTTGTAAAGCTTAATCTTGAACAATTCTCTATTATAAATTATGTTCAGTTCGCCACCATTTGCTACATTTCTGATTGTAGACAATGAATTGAATATTTAAACGAGTACCCCGGCTCTCTGGCCAAATATTGTGTGTCGACCACCACACGAAGCCGGTGCCAACACGCCCACTAAATGCAGCTCTATGGAAGATCTGAAAATTACTGAATGTAGCACTCCGGCTCTCCCAAAGAGTTTTACTGAGGGGGCGTGTCAGCCGCCGCTTCATGCGGTGGTCAAACACGCCCCCCCCCTTCCTGTGGACTGCCGGGGCCCCATTCAGGAGATCACACAGGCTCATGGGAGCTGATCTGAAATTAATCCCCTATCCTTAGGATAGGAGTTAAGTTTTTCTACCCCAGAGTACTGCTTTAAGGGTTAAATGTTATTCATTGTAGGTATAAGGCTATGAAAAATTCATACAGTTGCATATGTCTGAATTCAGTGTAAAAGGAGAAATGTGGTATGCTGTTTGCTGTATATGTTTTTGTTTTTTAAACATATTGGAGAGATTTATCAAAACTTGTCCAGAGTAAAAAGCTGCTGAGTTGCCCATAGCAACCAATCAGATTGCTTCTTTCATTTTTTTAAAAGGCTCCTGAAAAATGAAAGAAGCGATCTGATTGGTTGCTATGGGCAACTCAACAACTTTTCCTCTGGACAGGTTTTGATAAATCTACCCCAATATTTTGCTGCTTCTAAACACAGCCTGGCCAAACACATGCCAAATAGACATCCTTCTCCATATGTATTTCAAATAAAGTCTATGGCCATATTGGTGTCATGTCAGCAAATTTTCCCCCCATATATGCCAAATGTGTAAGGCAGGGTATACCCCATAATTTGTGCTTCCGAGACTAGGATACATAGGAAAGCTGTCAAAATGGCAAGAAGCCAAAAGCCAGTGCTAGAAGCCATGCTTCTGAGTCCGAGCCAAAACTCGTATACATTAGGAAAGAGACCCGAACATAGTCATAAGCAAACTGCGCTTGGGCCATTGAAATGAATGGGGTCTTTGCCCATGCAAGCAGGGATATGCCAGCATGCCATTTTGACACCATTCCAATGTATCTGTGCCTCGAAGTAACAAAGCCCTAAAGCAAGACTAAACTAGGAGTGTCTAGTAGTGTCTGACAGCAAAGAGGATGATGCTGTGGTTGTATTGGGGTCTGTAACAACAGTCTAGACAACAAGCTGTTAATAAGGGAAGGAGCAGGAATATCAGAAGAAGGAGTCAAATGAAGGAAAATAAATGTATTAGCAAAAATATTTTTAACTTTATGTTCCCTAGAAGATTAACTATGTTAGTTGAGATGGGAATAGCTCTTTAAGCGACCATGACAGGCCCATTCTACTCTAGTCTTTATTCTTTTTCTGTCTGTTTTTGCTCTAACTAATAACATTAATACATCTAAATCATTATCCATCCAAGACGATTTTGATAAGAACATGCTGTATCTGTTTATGCTGGAACAGAGGAAGGGGGACTACAAGTAGATATATCAAAGTACCACCAATGTAGTCCGCCGTGGGTATGTATGTTCATTAAGTAAGTTCATTGTTTTTGTAGGCACAGAAGGAAGATAAAACATAAAGTGTACACAGTCTTAAAAGAATTGTCTAGTCTTTTGATAGGAAAGAGTAATCACTGTATAATAAAATTGTATACAACTGTTTTAATAGAGATATCTGCTTGTTCTCAGTACAGAGAAACATTTATTTTTACATTCAAAGGCCAAAACACTCTCCTTATCATATACAGCTTACACAGTTACTGGGTTTGTTACAGTGAATTAGTGTAGACAGATATTTTTGTGTCACTGGCGTTCATAGAAGAAATGGGGTCTCATAGCAAATATCTTAATCGGCCTCCTTCCATAACCCATTGATCAATATCCATCAATTTGCTGACTATGCAGTTCCATGGAGAGCAAAATTCTGCTCAGTTTCTAACTAATAGAGAATCAGCTGCATGGTCTGCAACTATCATATTTACACCCTTGGTTTGTGTGTATACACTTTATTTTACATATAATACATCACATAGTTTAAAACTTCACAGCCACCTTCATGAGAATTTCCATTATCAGACCAGATTTTTGTTAAAGCGTAACGTAAAGAAAATCTCAGTTATTTCCACTGGTTCTTCTATGTAGTTAGTTATGATTGGCAAAAAATATATAAGTGCTGGGAACTGGGAACTAATGACTTCCCCCATTTCACACTTAATTGAGATATGATTCATACAATGACAAGTAACTGCGAACAAGAATGAAGGGTGTAAGAAACAGGCACATGACTATATTTTATGCTTCTGCTGTAGGACTATTCTCAACACTCCTCACTCTCCTGCTGCCGGTATCAAAAGAACTTATAAGGAGACAAATAAAATGCCATATTACAAAAATGTTGCATAATTTGTACCAAAAAACTGGCTTACATGACTTGCGGCATATTTCAGATGTCTAAATTTCACATGACACTAAGCTCCAAGGCCCCTAGCTTCCCATAGGGGCAGCAGCATTTATGCTGCATGTTATCTTTATAATATATACATATATATATATATATATATATATATATATATATATATATATATATATATACAGAGGTTTTGAAGCTCTGTTTTATAAATGCAAAGCTCTGATTATTATAAACATATATATGCACTGCTCAAAAAAATTAAGGGAACCCTTAAACAATACAAGGAGTAAGGAGTTGGCAGATGCTTTAGTCCAGGTCTGGGAGGACATCCCTCAGGAGACAATCCGTCACCTCATCAGGAGCATGCCCAGGCATAGTAGGGAGGTCATATGGGCACGTGGAGGCCACACACACTACTGGGCCTCATTTTGACTTGTTTAAAGGACATTACATCAAAGTTGGATCAGCCTGTAGTGTGGTTTTCCACTTTGATTTTGAGTGTGACTCCATATCCAGACCTCCATGGGTTGATAAATTTGATTTCCATTGATAATTTTTGTGTGATTTTTGTTGTCAGCACATTCAACTATGTAAAGACAAAAGTATTTTATACGATTAGGTCATTCATTCAGATCTAGGATTTGTTATCTTAGTGTTCCCTTTATTTTTTTTGAGCAGTGTATTAAAGGGGTTTTTCAGCCTTTAAAAACTTACCCTATCCACAGCTAACTCAACTCCAGCACTCTGATGCAAGGAGCATGTGCGACCCCTCCTTCCGTGCGAGAGAGTAGGAGCCCTGTTCTGGAGATCACAGGGGGTTCGGTTGGACCAACCTTGATCAGACACATCCCCTATGCTTTGGATCTCTTACTATGCAATGTGCCTGTTACGCCGAGCGCTCCGGGTCCCCGCTCCTCCCCGGAGCGCTCACGGCGTCTCTCTCCCTGCAGCGCCCCGGTCAGTCCCGCTGACCGGGAGCGCTGCACTGACATGGCCGTCGGGGATGCGATTCGCACAGCGGGACGCGCCCGCTCGCGAATCGCATCCCAAGTCACTTACCCGTCCCGGTCCCCTGCTGTCATGTGCTGGCGCGCGCGGCTCCGCTCTCTAGGGCGCGCGCGCGCCAGCTCTCTGAGACTTAAAGGGCCAGTGCACCAATGATTGGTGCCTGGCCCAATTAGCTTAATTGGCTTCCACCTGCTCCCTGGCTATATCACATCACTTCCCCTGCACTCCCTTGCCGAATCTTGTTGCCTTGTGCCAGTGAAAGCATTTAGTGTTGTCCAAAGCCTGTGTTACCTGAACTCCTGCTATCCATCTTGACTACGAACCTTGCCGCCTGCCCCGACCTTCTGCTACGTCTGACCTTGCCTCTGCCTAGTCCTTCTGTCCCACGCCTTCTCAGCAGTCAGCGAGGTTGAGCCGTTGCTAGTGGATACGATCTGGTTGCTACTGCCGCAGCAAGACCATCCTGCTTTGCGGCGGGCTCTGGTGAACACCAGTAGCCTCTTAGAACCGGTCCACCAGCACGGTCCACGCCAATCCCTCGCTGACACAGTGGATCCACAACCTGTAAGCCGAATCGTGACAGTGCCTCTTAAACTACTCATACAAACCCTTCAGTTTGTTGTATCAGAAAGGGAAGGGACAGCATGACAGAAGAGAATAATGTGGTAATCACGTTTCTGGCTCTTTCCAAGCTTTATTCCTTTAAAAGTATCATGCAACTTGCAAACATCAGAGGCTGTCACTGGTAGCTGCCACAGTGCTGTGGCTGAACCCAAAGGTTGGAAAGAGGAAAGGAGTCCCTGTATGGGCTTTTCAAGGAAACCTGAGTTTGCAGTTGCTAGAGACACATTTATAATGTGCATCAGTAAAGTGTCAAAGGCTTTGTACCATTATCACTGATGGAGACATTTTGGTTAATTTGTCTACTTCACTTGCATGCTCTACTAGTACTTTGAAAACTACATGTGTGGTAGCCCTTGGGGGGGTGTATGGTGGTGGTTGTATGGTATCGGTATATGAGGGGTTAATATTAACCCTGTCACTCGTGACACCAGGGTGAGGGCTGGTATTACTGAGGTATAGCTTCGGCCTATCGCCGCCCTTCCCAGAAACGACAGGCGTATGCAGGTAATGACTGAAGGTCCACTCTGAAGTTAAACTTGAACTGAAGTAAACTTTACTCTTGAGCTTGCAGTACAGTTACAGTCTCTGCAATACACTTCTTAAGACTTCAATGACTGACAGTTGCTGCGGACCTTGCATCTTTTGCAGGTTAATAGAATCAAGGTAATTGGTGAGTGGATCCGTCCGGATTTAGGGGTAGATTAGGTCCGGTGGTCCCGCAGAGTGTTTGGGGATTGATACACTCTATATTTGCTAAGGATCGTCCGTTGCTGCGAGGCTTGGGCCTAACTCACGTTTTTTTTAGCAGCGCAGGTTCTATAGAGAGATGTCGCTTGCTTGGCAACCCAGGAACAAAGAGAACTAAAATGGCTGCCGTGTCCCTTATATGGACAGGAGGCAGACCCTAATTTGTTAGGTCAGCTGTCACTCACTGTCACACAGGCTTCTGGGTGATCATCTGACTTCCTATACAGGTCCTATACACACAATAAAACCAAAACGAGGCTAGAAATACCAAAGTGATGCCTGGAACGCATCCAGAGTGAGGCTTGGAACGCATCACATGAACCGAAGGCCCTATGACGCCATGGAAACAAGTAATTAACCATCTATTTACATATACTATCCTATTTACATTAACCTATGGATGAATTAGAGATTTATACACTAGAATAGAGGCGACTAGGGGTAGACTGGCTAAGAGGGATCCCTAAGTCCTAGGGACTCTGGCTATGGGGACCCATAAATAAACAAGTACCGTATAGAATGCGGTACTGGGACACCACACATGATTAATTTATTCCTTATACATTTTGAGAGTCATCTTTGTTGTTTTCTCCCAATATTCAATCTGTTTGGAGTGCCTTTTGGCAAGAGTTTTTTTGGAATATGGTAAAACAAATGAGGGATGTGAAAAAGAAAAACAAAAATACAAACAAAAAGTCTGTTGGTCTCTTAGTGTAAAAATTTACAAGGAATAACACAAGTGGAGCATACATGAACAAAAAATATTGTTATGGTGGCACATTACAGAAAATTGGGGGTGAACCATGAACAGTTTTGTTGCAGTTTTGCTGTGCAGTTTGGAAGCCAAAACCAGGTATGGATCATTGAAGAGGTTTTCCTGTGAAAAACATATCAACTATCCACAGGTTAGGGGATAAGTATCTCTGAACCCAGGGTTCTGAACGCTGGGAGCCCCCAAAATCTCCAGAATGGGCCTTTAGCTCTTCATTTCTATGGGAGTGCCAGAGATATCCTAGCGGTGTACTCAGGTAGCTTTGGCGCACCCATAGAAGTGAAGGTAGCACCTGCTGTCAGCACTGTCAACAACACATGCTCTATCTGAGAGCCAGGGCTGGTTCTGTTCATCAAGGGGGATTCCAGAGGTCAGATACCCCGCAATCAGACACATCCCCTTTCCTGTGGATTGTTTTTTTTTCCACTGGACAACCCCTTCAAGTAAATGAAGAAAGAAAAAAAATTAAAAAAATTTAAATATTTTAGGAGAGACATAGAGAGACAGAAAGGTGTTTTTTCTTTCCTTTTACTCTATATTATTTTAATATTGTCATTATTATGTTTTCCTTTTGTATAAATGCAGAGAAAATCAATAAGACTTTTTTTAAAAGAAGAAAAAAGTCTTGTACAGTGAACTCTCCTTAGTGGACACCTCCCAATAGGGGACACCTCCCAATAGTGGACAGTTTTTTCCTGGCTAAGTCCCATAAGACTTAATGTATTTGCACCCTCCGAATAGGGGACATTCCCAATAGTGGACGTGGACGCACCCAATAGGGGACAATAGGGGACAAAACATTCCCAATAGGGGACAAAACACGTCCAATAGGGAACAATAGGGAGCAAAACACTCCCAATAGGGAACAATTGGGGCGAAACACTCCCAATAGGGGACAACCAGGCTTATGTGCCGACCCTACCTTGTACGCTGGGTTGCCATCAGGGGGTACAGCCAATACCCCAGTAAGGGGCCCAGACTCCCAGGGGACCCAAGCCGCCACTGCAGCCCCCTGCAGCATAGAAGCAGAAGACCTCAGTGGTCTCAGTAGTCTCCTGCTTCTGTACATCCACTGGCCACATCATTCACCTTCCTCCTTCCCTGATCCCCCCATGCCACTTTATTCCCCCTGTGTAAAATCACCCCCCCCTTTTTACCCCCTGTGCCACATAATTTCCTCTTGATCCCTCCCCCCCGTGCTATTTCATTCCCCCTTTATCTCTCTGTGCTACTTCATAAAGAGGGGGTGATGAATTTACACAGAGGGTAAAAATGGGGGAATGAAATGCCACAGGAGGGATCAAGGGGAAATTATGTGGCACAGGGGGTAAGGGGGGATAATGTGGCACAAGGCATAAGGTGGCACAGGATATTGAGGGTGGATGAAATGATGGGGGGATAAGGGGTAATTAAACATAACTGGGAGATTGTACTGTAATATCACTTTTTATCATGTTTTATAGGGAATTACACTCTCAAGAGAGTACAGCACAGTATTCAGACATTTAGAAAGGTTTTTGAGCTTTTTTTTCCCCAATAGGGGACATCTCTCAATAGCGGACACTTTTTTATTCGTCGTGAGTGTCCGCTATTGAGTGAGTGAGTGTCCGCTACTGTATCAACTCTGCATTATTACTGTTTTTTTTTATCTGTAATCTGTGGTTGCCAGTAAATATTTAACACAGCATTAAATATATATTCCTTGCAAAGCTCTACAGACATACAATAGCAGTATTTGTTCGAATCCTTAGAGTATCTAAGGAAAGAAACATCATGTATTTTGAAGCCTCAATGCCTAATAGTATTCTACACAAACATATTCCATTAAAATACAAACTAGGAGTCTTCGAAGCATGTATGGTGGTTTTATTCTGGATACCAACAATGTCCTTTTTTCATGGATATGTAAACTGGCAGCAACAAATGGGAGGTTAAATAGTTTACATGTTGAAAGGTGACCACATTATCACATAGTGAACTCTGACCAGGGCCGCCATCAGGGGGTACAGCCAGTACCCCAGTAAGGGGCCCGGCACCCAGGGGGACCCGGGGCCCTAGGGCTGCTACATGCTGGGACCGGTGCTGGTACGGTTCCTGCATGTGTATAACCCAACCATTCACCTGCGGGCCCCATTGCATCCCCTGCGACTGAGCCAGCACGTGAAGGGAGAGGGGGCGCCCACGGCAACCACAGCCAACACTGAGTGCGTCTTTAAGATGCACACAGTATTGAGGGTGCGCTCGACTGCAGCGGCTGACGTGACAGGAAGCCGAGAGACAAGTGGAGCTGCAGGAGCAGCGGGGGAACAAGGCAGAGGTGAGTGGTGTTTTTTTTGTTTTTCCAAGGAGCTGTGTGAAGGGGCCATGTCAGGGGGAATTATTATGTGAACGGGCCATGTCAGGGGGGCATTATTATGTGAAGGGGCCATGTCAGGGGGCATTATTATGTGTGGGGCCATGTCAGGGGGAATTATAATGTATGGGGGAAATGTAAGGGGGCAATATTATGTACGGGAGAAATGCAAGGGGGCATTATAATGTATGGGGGAAACGTAAGGGGGCAATATTATGTATGGGGGAAATGTAAGGTGGCATTATAATGTATGGGGGAAATGTAAGGGGGCATTATAATGTATGGGGGAAATGTAAAGGGACAATATAATGTATGGGGGAAATGTAAGGGGGCACTATAATGTATGGGGGAAATGTAAGGGGGCAATATTATGTGTGGAGCCATGTCAGGGCATTATTATATATATATATATATATATATATATATATATAGTGAGCAATGTAAGGGGGCATTGTTATATGTAGGAGCAATGTGAGGGGGGTATAATTGTATATGGGGGCAATGTGAGGGGGCATTATAATGTATGGGGGCAATGTGAGGGGCATTATAGTGTATGAGGGCAATGTTGGGGCTTAATACTATACAGTACTGGGGCACAGAAGGGACTACTATATGGGGCAGTGTAATACATATAGGGGTTTTTGCAAGTAGAGAGTATAGATAAAGCACTCACCATGGCTAGAAGTTCAGCAACAAACTTAAGCTTTAATTCCAGACTTGATCCGGTGAAACAGAGCAGACAGACACACAGGGAGCATGGATGGAAAAGGTGAGGCGGGGGCATGACAAAGGGGTGGCAACCAGTTTCATGCACTGAGGCGCTTCCTCTGGCCCACGCTCTGAGCGTGCGGGCTGAGCGTGGGCCAGAGGAAGTGCCTCAGTGCGTGAAACTGGTTGCCACCCCTTTGTCATGCCCCCGCCTCACCTGTTCCATCCATGCTCCCTGTGTGTCTGTCTGCTCTGTTTCACCGGCTCAAGTCTGGAATTAAAGCTTAAGTTTGTTGCTGAACCTCTAGCCATGGTGAGTGCTTTATCTATACTCTCTACTTGCAAAGTTTGTGTCATTATACTGGACTTTCTTGATATGAGCACCGCCATCACCCGTAGCAACTATCTAGAAGACAGACACGACCATTAAGCTGTATTATACTCTTCTGAATATAGCTCTCTAGATGCATTCACAGTAGCGGTGCCAGACCTAATTTCTCACAACCATATATCATATAGGGGGTTTGTATAGAGTTGAAGATTTTACTGTAGCGAGAATCTTAAAATGTTTGTCTGGCAGATTCGGTGAAGACGAGTTGTGATCTGGAGAAATCTTCATGATGACCCAGGACAGATGAAGAAGAAAGAGAAAAGTGAACGACTGTGATCAGAGAAGATGCCTCTGTGAGTATATAACTATAAAGACTTATATAATCTGCAGTACCTGTGTACAGCTCAAATATACTCCTATCTAAGGGTTATTGATCTTTTGTATATTGGTTTTTATTCAATAATAATATAGCAGTGTTAGTCAGTGGTAATGGTAGTGGTCATGGTGTGGCGAAATTATATGTCCCCTGTATTGTGGTGTTATTAGTGATACTGGTCTGTGTATAGTGGCTTTTATTTCCTTGCATTATGGTGGTATTATTTAGTCACTGCAGAATTAATATGGAGTGGCAATATTGTTTTCTGTTGCTAAGCCCGATACTAAGATAAAATCCAGCATGTGCCACAGTGAGGGGGGGGGGGGGGGTACCCGGACTATAAACTGTGTAAGGGGCCCCAAAATTTCTGATGGCAGCCCTGACTCTGACTGTATATTATATTGCATATTTACACAAAGAAATGAACAAAATCTTTAAGCTATTTGTTTTGGAGAATGTGCACCCATACTGTACAATATAAAGCCAAGAGCAACAGCTTGAAGAGAGTGACCTGGTGTAAGAGTCTGTTAAGTGCTCACAGTGACATCCACTGGCTATACAGTGACAATGACATGACACCACGTAGGTGAGCGGAGCTTCAGAGGTGAGTCTCTATGTATCACATATAAGCATGTATCAGATAAGACGTACTCTACAACAATAGATTACTGAAGGATTTAGTCTGCTCACCAGATAACTTACATAAATGGATAATATGGACTGTGTGTAAATCATTATCTCAAAACCTGAAATGTGTATGACTGGCCTAGAAAACACCACATACTCTTTCTGGAGTGAGTACAGCACAGTATTCAGACATTTAGAAAGGTTTTTGAGCCTTTTTTCCCAATAGGGGACATCTCTCAATAGCGGACACTTTTTTATTCCCCGTAAGTGTCCGCTATTGGGAGATTCTACTGTATCAACTCTGCATTATTACTGTTTTTTTTATTTGTCATCTGTGGTTGCCAGTAAATATATAACATATATAACTTCTGCATCAACCATAATAATCATAATTCCCATAATATTAATTAACACATGAATAATGCCCAGAAATGTTATATTATATATTATGGATATATATTTATATCCAAATCCTTTTCTATAAGTAATATATTGCCATAAATAACTACAAATAATCAAAGTAGATGTAAATATAGTGTAATTAGCCAGAAACCTTGGCTCAATACATTGTGTAGTAGCAATGCTGTGTTAGGCTATGTTCACATTGCCGTTTGCATCTGACCCGTTAAGGGTCCGATAAGCTCTTTTTTGTTTTCAAGCTGATCAGACCCTGAAACGGATCAGGTGCAAACTGCTACTTCCGGTTCCTGACGCACTGCATTCACTTGCATGGGGTCCGTTGGTGATCCAGCAATTTTACAGGAATTTAGCAGAGAGTCCGACGGCAATGTGAACGCGCCCTTCACAGGCTATGTTCCCATCATGTTTTCAAATGTACCCCTAATAGATCAGCATAGTCAACTATGTTTGGTTCATTTTCCTGACATACACATTAAATTTGTAGGACTCAATAATGTGATTTGCTATGCTGGTGATCTCAATTTAGTAAACTCTAGGGGCCGATCAGGACTATGTTGTGGTATAAATCACCAAAAGGCAGAAGGGCAAAATGTGTTGGGAACATTGCTCAACTGCAGCTAAGCTCCCATTAAAGTGAATAGGAGCTAAGCTGCAGGAACAAGCACTGTGTTTACATTCAGGCTATGCAGCCCTGCAGAACAGCTGATCGGTGGAAATGCCAAGTGTCTGCATTCATTCCACCGTTCAGCTATTGAGGACCTATCCTGAGGATCACTTTTGTCTTGACATAACATACAATCAATTTCCAATTACTCTAAATTGAACATATATCTGGCTTACACCTAAAGGGTTTTTCTGGGATCAGTATTTTCTTCAGTCATTGTTTAACCAGGTACAGCACTCCTTCCTAACATGTAGTTGTAACTGGTACCACAGCTGTTCAAGATCCCATTGGTTAAACACTGAAGGCCGAAACAATCTATACAGACAATCTTTTAGTCCTGAGAAACTCCTTTAAAGAAGTACTATGGTGTTTTTTTTATTCTTTATTATGCCCAGTGCCAGAGCTGCAAAACTATTCAAAACAAACTTTAACTCATCTGCCCATGTTCCCCCTGTTGCTCTGATATCCGTGTCCCGTTCTCCAGTCCCTGTATTCTTCCGCTTCCTGCGGGTCAGTGAGTCATGCTGCTCTCAGCATATCACCGGACGCAGCAATGTACCGCTGCAGCAGGTTATACGCTGAGTGCAGCGTGACTCACTGACCCGCAGGAAGCGAAAGAAGACAGGGACTGGAGAACGGGACACGGATATCAGAGCAACAGGGGAACATAGGCAGGTTTGTTTTGTATAGTTATGGACCTCGGGCATAGGGGATAAAAAAAAAAATAAAAACACCATAGTACTTCTTTAAAAGTGTTACTGATCTGAGTTGTAAATGGCTGTTGATGAAATAAATAGAGCAGTGTGTTATTTTTAAGACGATTTAAGAAAATGGCTTAATGTCATATTTGCAATATCATTTACTGCATGACTTGAAACACATACAGTTGACTTGAAACACAGTCAGCTGTCTATAAAATAACATATTCTTTCCCAACCATGTTGACTAAGGTTACAAGCTAGTCATGAGAAATTTAACATAGCAAATATGTCAGAAAAGGAAAACAATTGGCACTCCCCAACTCCTTTTGCAGTATACTTCTTTTATTAGCCATGAGATACATTAAAAGCTGAGGAGCATGGACGATGGTAGTAGCAGCATGGTTACAGCAGTTTTATGTGCCACATGCACTTCCAAAGATGACCAGTGGTCAGTTGTACGGTGAAGAGCACATGATGCACAAAACAGCTATAACAATGTTGATACTGCTAGTCCCTGCTTCTCTGTTTTTAATGGATTGTTGTCTGCACTCCTTGTACAGAAGACGGAATTGGTGAGTGCCAATCGTTTTCCTTTTCTGACATTGCTGGACATGGATTTTTTGATGAATTTTGCTATTTGATGATGTAAGCACATCTGTAATCCGTGCAGGGAACTTTATGATATGCATTCAGGATCTGGCTGTTAACCCCATAAGTGATGTGTGTATGTTATGTGGTGTTGTGCCAAACTCAGTTTTTCATTGGTGGTTTAAAGTCTAACATAGACTGAAGGAGGAGTGTTGGAGACATTCACACCATGATATAAATGTTTAGTGTGTATGTCGAAAAATCTTTCAGCACTAATAAAGAGACTGAACAGAGGCCAAAAGTCTGTCCATTCTGCCTCCTACTGAATAGCATATTTTACTGTCAGTATACATATAGTTAAAAAAGGTAGTTGAAGTAGTGTAGCAGACCACAATATTTAATTTCCTGGAGTACAGTGCAAAAACATATGCATCACACATATAGGGGGAGATGCATCACCGAGTTGTTTTGTATGTCATTGTTAAAGTCACTTTTGTTGTAGGTTTTTTTTGACGGACAGACACATAATTTATCATTTATCATATGTGGGATAAATAATGCACAAGTCCACCAAAACTAATAAAATGACTTTACAACACCTTTTCTCACAGTAAAGCAACACTGAGGGTGGTCTATGTTTGACATTTTTTTTTAACCATTGCGTTTTAATTTTGTGTATTCAAATATCACTTATAAATTTAAAAAAATCACAAAAATTTTACCAAAACAAGTAAAGAAAAAGATCCATAAATCTCCTCCATGGTGTTATTTACAATGGGTCCCTATGGGTGATGGACTACAGCATGGAATCCATCAGGTATCTATTAAAGGGATACTTTGGCTGCTTTTTTGGGGGGAGGAGGGAGCAGTAAAGGAGCCTGATAATTGGAGAAAGAGGTATTTTCTCTAATAAGATACATTACAAAGTTTCATTTATTCAGGTATACTACTGATGTTTGCAAAGATTGTTAAGATGATAGTAACCATTTAAGCGACCTCTATCAAGAGCTTTATTTTAAAGAATTACAACGTTCAATTTCTTACATAAGGACTAAATTTGCTATGCCTTGTGTGTCCTGGACCAATTCATAACCTTGGACATTTGCTTTCACATCACTAATGCCTCCTTGGCTAAGCAGGGACACTAGGCAAAGAATGAGGGATCTTTTCACTTGGGTGATTCTTTCTCTGGTTAAAGACAGAGTTTACATTTTCTAAATAAATGATTCCACTTGATGTGGAAAGGCTAAGAAAAATCTAAAGAGAAAAAGGGGAAAAGTGGAAAACAGTAGGCGGAAATAAAGAATGAGTGGACTTGGCAACTATCAAAGGCAACACTGTGTGATAGCACAAAAAAAACAGTTTGCCAATAGCTTGGCGTTCACTTCCTGTGTGAAAATTGCACAGACGGCTATTGTTGCATATGAACATTAAATAAAGTGTCACCAGGGCATATATAGATGCATTATTTAGTGGCAGTATTTCATGTAAGACATCATGTGACAGTACGATAATCGAGTATTCAAAACGCAAGTGACTTAGGAAATCCAAAGTTTATATTGTTACATTGTCACTCTCACAGTAAACAATACGGGTCATGTGTTCTGGAAGGAGACATTGATTTATGGGCCTTTCAAAATGTTGCAAAAAGACGGGATACCTTGTAAGAATAGGTAATTAACCTGGCTTCAAACCAAGCAATTTCCAAACTATATCTGTCACTCAGTGTTCCTCTCAGATTACTTTAGTGTTTTCTGGGACAACAAATGCGAATATCACTGCAATTCTATTGCGCAAATCGCTTAATTAAACTCTATTTACTGCGGTCCAGGCTCCAGTGCATATAAAATGGCGGATCCACATGTCAGTACATGGGGTAAGGAATCCTGGGAAGGCGGGAAGAGAAGTAGGCAGGATGACCCCAAATCACATGCAGGATGCAGCCTATCAGCAGCCAGTCACCCCTGTGATGTCACAGTCCTATATAATCGGCAGCCATCTTGCAGCCAGTCACTTCATTCATTACGCTGCAGAGAGATAGGACGGACATCGCTGTGTGTGTGTTACACAGAAAAGCTTGTTGCAGCAGCGTTTCACCTCCTAGTCACCTCAGCCTTCTGTAGGACAAAGAGAACAGCGTTTTTGCACAGAAATGTATTCTTACTGCAGCAATTAACCCCTCACTCACTGTGAACAGCATCGTATTACAGAGAGGGGCAGAGAGCTGCAGAAATGTTTTCACAGGAAGGGAGAACTAACAAATCTGTGTCTTTGTTTCACAGCAACTGGTCTGCTGGTTATACTAGTTTGTAGACGGTATAATCCATACCCAGCAGTCCATTCCTAATAGTATTTGAGAAAGAGGCTTTTTGCAATTTTGGATTTAGTACATTGACTGTGTCTGCAGCACTGTTGTGTACTGCTGGTGTTGTGGGCAAATGTTTTTTTTTTGCGTACTGTAGCACATTTTTATGTACATACGTACATCTAAGTAGTGTACTATTTTATGCCTGTTAATCTGTCAAGGGCCTGCATACTGTGAAAGGACAGGCAAAAGTACTCTAGGACGCTAGTACACTAGGACACGAGCGGAGACCCCCTTACCTTGCTTTGTCACGTCCGATCGGCATTTTATTGCTCCAAGCCTGAGCTATAGGCTGGAGCAATCAAGCCCCTAGAACGCTGATCCATGCAAAGCTTTGCAGGGATCAGGGTAAAAGATCAGTGTGTACAGTGTTATAGGTCCCTATGGGAGCTATAGCACTGCAAAAAAAATAATTAAAAAAAAAGTTAACAAAGGTCATTTAACCTTTTCCCTAATAAAAGTTTGAATCACCCCCCTTTTCCCATAAAAAAAAATGTTGTAAATAAAAATAAACGTATGTGGTATGCATACCGTATATGCCAGCGTAAAACACGACTTGGCATATAAGACGACCCCCAACTTTTACAGTTAAAACATAGAGTTTGGGATATACTCGCCATAGAAGACTACCCCTCTTACCCCGATGTACGGTACCTTGTAGTTCCCCCCACATTAGGTAGGCATCATGTTCCCCCACATTAGGTAGGCAGTATAGTTCCTCCACAATAGTAGGCAGCTCCCCCACAGTAGTAGCAGTTCCCCCACATTAGTAGGCAGCTCCCCCACATTTGTAGGCAGCTCCCCCACAATAGTAGGCAGTTCCCCCACAATAGTAGGCAGCTCCCCCCACATTTGTAGGCAGCTCCCCCCACATTTGTAGACAGCTCCCCCCACATTTGTAGGCAGCTCCCCCCACATTAGGTCAGCAGTTCCCCCACAATAGTAGGCAGCTCCCCCCACATTTGTAGGCAATTCCCCCACATTAGGTCAGCATTTCCCCCACAATAGTAGGCAGTTCCCTCACAATAGTAGGCAGCTCCCCTCACATTTGTAGGCAGCTCCCACAACAATAGTAGGCAGCTCCCCCCACATTTGTAGGCAGCTCCCCCCACATTTGTAGGCAGCTCCCCCCACATTAGGTCAGCAGTTCCCCCACAATAGTAGGCAGATCCCCCCACATTAGATTGGCAGCTCCCCACAACAGACATACAGCTTCCAGCCATATACAGTGTATGGCTGCAGGCTGTGTGTCTGTACTGGTCTGCCCCTACAGTGTTCCGATCACCGCTCCTCTGGCCCGGGTCACCATCTACTGCTATGGCCTATGGACCATAGCAGTAGGTGCCAGGACCAGGGAGCGGTGACCGGATCACTTAAGATAGCACGGCCGGTCACTCACCAGGCCCCGGTCGGCGCGTCCTCCTGCGGTCCTCCTGGTCCTGTGCTCCTCTGCCTCTATGGTTGTAGGCACGTGACGTCACTGACGTCCCGTGCGTACAACCATAGAGACAGAGGACCGGACCGCAGGAGGACCGAAGGAGGATCGCAGGAGGAAGCCGGGGAATGGTATGTGACCGGCGGACATCCTTATGTCCCGAAAAGATTTTTCGGGACACAGGGATGTCCGGCATAGGAATACTTATGATTATCTGCCCGGGCCGGCTCCCATGTGTGGCTGCAGGCAGGGGCCAGCCAGAGCAGGTAAAAACTAATACTGTATACTAAAAACCAGGGGGCCTCCAGCTGTTGTAAAACTACAACTCCCAGCATGCCCAGACAGCCTTTGCCCTGCTGGGAGTTGTAGTTTCACAACAGCTGGAGGCACCCTGATTTTTAGCACACAGTATTCGTTTTTACTTGCTCTGGCCGGCCCCCGCCTGCAGCCACACACGGGAGCCGGCCTGGGCAGATAATCAGAAGTTTTCCTATCCCGGACCTCAATACCCGGCGTATAAGACGACCCCCGACTTTTCAGAGGAAAATTCAGGGTTAAAAAGTCATCTTATACGCCGAGATATACGGTAAATGTCCGAACTATAAAAATATATAGTTAATTAAACCACATGGTCAATGGCGTAAGCGCAAAAAAAATTCCAAAGTCCAACATAGCGTATTTTTGGTCACTTTTTATATCATGAAAAAATTTATAAAAAGCGATCAAAAAGTCCTATCAATACAAAAATGGTACCGATAAAAACTTCAGAACACGGCGCAAAAAAAGGGGCCTCAAACCGGCCAGTACGCGGAAAAATTAAAAAGTTATAGGGGTTAGAAGATGAGAATTTTTTACGTATACATTTTCCTGCATGTAGTTAAGATTTTTTTCCAAAGTACGACAATATCCAACCTATATAAATAGGATATCATTTAACCGTATAGACCTACAGAATAAAGATAAGGTGTCATTTTTACAAAAAAAATCGCACAATGAATTTTTTTCCATTTCACCGTGGATTTTTTGGTAAAATGACTAATGTCACTGCAAAGTAGAATTGGTGGTGCAAAAAATAAGCCATCATATGGAATTTTATGTGCGAAATTGAAAGCGTTATGATTTTTAGAAGGTGATGAGGAAAAAATGAAAATGCAAAAACGGAAAAACCCTGCGTCCTTAAGGGGTTAAAGGGGTATTCTGGGCAAAAACATCTTATCACCTATGGAAAGGATAGGGGATAAGATGTCTGATCGGGGGGGCCCGCTGCTGGGAGCCCCCGCGATCTCCCTGCAGCAGCCCGCATTCTATGCGTAGCTGCGTCTGCAGTTTCGGAAACCGCCATGCTTCTGAGACGGGGACGTGATGTCACGCCACGCCCCCTCCATTCATTTCTATGGGAGGGGGCGTAATGGCCGCAATGCATCGGCAGAAGGGTGGCCAGGGTCCCAATGTTCGCACCACAGCCCTGCGTCAACATATGCCTCGCCACCATAAAGCTGCCTGGGAAAACCGTGGCTCCGATGTAGTGGTCCAGCCTGCTTCATCACCCAGTGGCAATGTTGTGGATGAGAAGGTGGGCCAGTCCTTGAGCCTGTCAGTGTGTACCAAAGTGCACAGCAGCACCGACGTCAGGAGTTGTAACTATGGTCAGGGACAATACATGTCATTTACGGCTCACTGGGTGAATGTGGTTCCTGCACAGCCACAACACCAACGTGGACAGGTCACGCCGCTTCCTCCTCCACGCTCTCAGGCCGTTGGCCCTGTAACAGTGTTCGACTCAGCCTCTTTATCCTTCCCCGTGTCCTCAGCCTCCACTGCCCAGACAAGTCTCAGTGGCCCTTCAGCATATCATGTGTGCAGGGCATGGCGGTGTCACACTGTTCTTCACATGGTTTGGCTTGGCGAATGGAGTCACACAGGGGAGGAACTGCTAAAAGCATTCGTAGAGAAATCGGAGCATGGCTTACTCCACGAAAACTGGAAATGGGAACCATGGTGACTGACAACGGGAAGAATATGTTGCATGCGCTGCGACTGGGAAGGCTGAGCCATGCGGCCTGCATGGCACACATGTTCAATCTGGTTGTCAAGCAGGTCCTGAAGTGTTCCCCCCATTTGCAAGACATCCTTATAATGGGAAGGAAACTTTACATGCACTTCAGCCACTCGTACACTGCAAAACACAGCTGAAGTGTCAGAATGGTATCCCACAACATAGTCTGATTTGTGACGCTGCCACACATTGGAATTCAACCCTCCATATGCTGGACCAACTGTACGAACAGAGAAAAGCCGATCACCGATTTCTTAATGATCAAAGCACATAGCGGCACTCCCCTTTCTAACTTCAATGTGAACCAGTGGCATCTCATTTGAGGAAGCCACATTATTAGTAAGTCGCCAGGATTATGGAATGAATGACGTCATTCCACTGCTTCATTTCTTACAACACATGTTGGAAACGATGGCTGGTCAGGGCACTTGAGACGTGGCGCCTACATCTCACGGCCACATGAGCCCTGTGGGGGCTGAACTGGAGGAGGAGGGGCACAGTGGAGCACAGTTTAGGTTTCCCCAAATGGGCGGTTTTTCTAGTAATCTGACAGGAGAGGAGGAGCAGGAGCAGCCAGAAGAGTTAGACGGTTAATAGGAAGGCGAGACAGAGGACCCAGACACACAATGGCAAAATGCAGTGGAGAAGGAGGCAGGGAGTCCCTCCAAGTCACTTGCACAAATGGCACGATGCTTGCTCACTTGCTTGCGTAGTGACAGCCGAATTATCACCAGTCGGCAGCGGGATGACTTCTGGCTCTCCACCTTATTGGACCCTCGCTACCGCCACAAAATTGGGGCCTTATTTTTACATCCACTGAGAGGGAGGACAAACTGACAAACTGACCTACTACAGAAGAATCCTATGTAGTCAGTTGGCCGATGCAGGTCTGAAACGGGGGCCCTCTGTGCTCACCTTCTACTGCCATGGCTGCTGGGGAGGGTGGGGTGGCAGGAGCAGTACCAGCTCCATCAGCAGCAGCCTGCATCTATATTCGCTGATGAGTAGCTTTCTTCACCCACATAGTGAAGCAACTCATCAGCAGCAGGTACACCTGGAGCAGGACCTGAACCAGCAGGCGGTGGCATACCTTGAAATGCCCATGCCAACACACCTTGAAGATCCACTGGACTTCTCGGTAGCCAAACTTGATTTGTGGCCGCAACTAGCAGAGTTTGCCCAGGAAAAGCTGTCCTGCCCAGCCAGCAGTGTGTCATCAGAGCGGGTGTTTAGTGAGGCGGGGGCCATAGTCACCCCAAGGAGAACATGTATGTCCACGAAAAATGTCGAGAGACTGACCTTTGTGAAGATAAATCAGGCATGGATCAGCCAGGATTTCAAACCACCAATGCCTGATGCATCAGATTATATTGACCATGGTGCAACACCAACACTTCACAAATATGGATAGTGCCAAACAGATTTAAGGCGCTGCTCACTAGTTACAAACATTCCTACATTCAGACCTTTTTTCACCCACCTTCGTCACCAGGTACTGGTATTGCCAACCACCACACCACTCTGTCACAGGGTAACTTTCAGGACTCCTGATGCTGCTGCTGCCACCTCTAGGCTGTCTCATTAAGCCACTATATGGTCTCGTCATGCTTCAGCCACCTCCAGGCTGTGCCATTCAGACACTATATGGTCTCTTCATGCTTCAGCCACCTCCAGGCTGTGCCAATCAGCATCTATATGGTCTCTTCATGCTGCCACAAACTCCAGGCTGTGCCATTCAGCCACCATATGGTCTACTCATGCTTCAGCCAACTCCAGGCTGTGCCATTCAGCCACTTTATGGTCTCCTCATGCTTCAGCCACCTCCAGGCTGTGCCATTTCAGACACTATATTGTCTCTTCATGCTTCATCCACCTCCAGGCTGTGCCTTTCAGCCACTTTATGGTCTCTTCATGCTGCCACAAACTTCAGGCTGTGCCATTCAGCCACTATATGATCTCCTCATGCTTCAGCCAACTCCAGGCTGTGCCATTAAGCCACTATATGGTCAACTCATGCTTCAGCCACCTCTAGGCTGTGCCATTCAGCCAATATATTGTTTACTGATGCTGCTGGGCCTGGGCCTAAAAAAATTTATGATAGCACTAGCTACTATAAATCTTCAATTTAAATTTCAAAATTCATATTTTATTCTTAGGGATTGTGAAGCCCTAGTGTCTACTCATGCTGCTGCTAGCTCCAGGCTGTATCATTCAGCAACTATATGGTCTCCTCATGCTGCCAACACCTCCACGCTGTGTCATTTAGCCACTATATGGTCTCTTCATGCTGCCAACACCCCCACACTGTGTCATTTAGCCACTATATGGTCTCCTCATGTTCCCAACACATCCACGCTGTATCATTCAGCCACTATATGGTCTCCTCATGCTTCAGCCACCTCCAGGCTGTGCCATTCAGCGACTATATGGTCTCCAAATGCTACAGCCAACTCCAGGCTATGCCATTTAAATACTATATGGTCTCCTCATGCTTTAGCCAACTTCAGGATGTGCCATTCAGCCACTACATGGTAATCTCATGTTTTAGCCCCTCCCCGCTGTGTCATTCAGCCACTATATGGTCTCCTCATGCTGCCAACACCTCCACACTGTGTCATTTAGCCACTATATGGTCTCCTCATGCTTCAGCCACCTCCCGGCTGTGCCATTCAGACACTATATGGTCTCCTCATGCTTCAGCCAACTCCAGGCTGTGCCATTCAGCCACTATATGGTCTCCTCATGCTTCAGCCACCTCCAGGCTGTGCCATTCATCAGCCAACTCCAGGCTGTGCAATTCAGGCACTACATGTTCTCCCCATGCTGCCACAAACTCCAGACAGTCATTCAGCCACTATATGGTCTCCTCATACTGATGCCGCCTCCAGGCTCTGTCATTGTGCAGCCATGTGACATGTGACTCCTTGTTAGATTTGGTCCTTTGTACCCACACACCAGGGCCCAGGACACTAAAACTTGGGAGTTAAAATGATATGGTCTCCTCATGCTGCCAACACCTCCACGCTGTATCATTCAGCACCATATGGTCTCCTCATGCTTTAGCCACCTCCAGGCTGTGCCATTCAGCCACTATATGGTCTCCTCATGTTTCAGCCACCTCCAGGTTGTGTCTTTCAGCCACTATTTGGTATCCTCATGCTTCAGCCACATCCAAGCTGTGTCATTTAGCCACTATATGGTCTCCTCATGCTTCAGCCACATCCAAGCTGTGTCATTCAGCCACTATATGGTCTCCTCATGCTGCCAAAGCCTCCACGCTTTGTCATTCAGCCACTACATGGTCTCCTCATGCTGCCAACACCTCCACACCGTGTCATTCAACCACTATATGGTCTCCTCATACTGATGCCACCTCCAGGCTCTGTCATTGTGCTGTTCTGCGGCAGTGATTCTAATAGCGATGCCTGTAATCTGCATGTCATACGGAATAACAGTATTATTTCACTACCCCAGCACACTCCATATGCATGTAAGAACAAAGCAAAGGGTTCTAAACCCCTATTGAGGCTCTTTGTAGGCCAGAAATAGCCATTTTAATATAGTTTCGCCGCAAATAAATTCTACCCAAAACTAATTTTTCTCGGAAAATTCGGCGAATTGGCCGAATCAAATTTTTCAAAAGTTCGCTCAGGTTTCCATCAGAATCCCCTGGTGGTCTAGGGCAGTGAGGAATTACTTTCAGTGTTACCTGGTAGCCTAGGGCAGTGAAGGGATTATTTATATGTGTACCTAGTGGTCTAGGGAAGTGAATGGGGTTATCTTCAGTATACCTGGTTGCTTAGGGCAGTAAAGAGGTTAATGTCTATAAAGAGGTTAATGTCTGTATAGTTGGGGACACTAAAGAGGTTTCCATCAGAATCCCTGGTGGTCTGTGTCAGTAAAGGGATTAAAGGGTTTTTCTGAAGATAGGCTTTAATATCAGATTAGTGGGGGTTTGACTTCTGGCACCCCAGCCAATCAGCCTCTTCCTAACTCACCATGCACAGATCCATACATTTGGTAGCAGTGATACCTAGTAGTCTAACCCCCTGCAAATCTGATATTGATGGTTCATCCTAAGGATACTAAATGCTGTCAAAATGGAACTTAAAATTGCTACCATTCCACCCCATATAGACTTTGGCATCTAAATACATTTGATGTTAAAAGGCCAACAAAATGTACAACTAGCCCTTATACTGATAAATGAAAATGTTGATCAGTGTGGGAAGGGTTAAAACTTCTTTGGTCTACCCAAATAAAAGGGGAAAAAAAACTATCCGTTTCATTAAACGTGAAGAAACCCATTGGTTTATGAACAATGATTCTGTCATAGACATATAACATAGCTGAATTTGGCATTTTGTAAAACATGTCAGGATGTTGCTATTTTGTATCAGAAACTTTGCATAAGGCTACAGGGAATGATCCTAATGCAAGGAGTATACACGTTCTTCTGCATTTGTAGAAATTCCTCTGAACTGAGGGTATTTTCAGGTAAAGTATTTTGGCACCTGCTGCACGTTCATTACATGTGCATTTGATCTCTGTTCCATCTCACCAAGTAGCATTTACCTAATTGGGGAGCTGTCCAGACATCCTGGAACAAAGGCAGGGTATTACATCTGACTGCTTCACAAGCCCTGGCTCCTTAGAAATATCATCTCTGTTCACCAGTCCTAGACAGGGCAGCAGAATGACCTCTGCTATGAACTGCAATGCCCACAGTATCAGACTGCAATGCAGCCAGCATAAGATCCATCCTACTGGCTCAAACTTGTTACCACAATTTCTGCCTAAACCGCTACATAAGCTGAAATCGTGAAAGAAGACTATTGTTAAATGTAACTTTGCAAATAAGATTACGGGGAATTTACTTTCAAGGGAAAGCTGGATTTTCGGTGTGAAAATGTTAAAAGCAGCATTCGCATTACCCAAGCTCAAGTAAGAGTCACGATACACTGTCAGAGAAACAGATGGGAATTCTTGAACAAATGCATTGTACATGAAGGGAATGCCGACAGTAAGATGTGAGTGCAGCATATTTCACAAGATTTTCTCCGCAGAGCGATAGAAATACATTGAATGCAGTCAGGCTCTGTAAGACGTCTGAAAATACTTATTAACCTATTTTCTCTACTCAGCTCCCCCTGCAAGGCCTCTACATGTAACATCCTCAGATCTGGCTCTCATCAAAGAAGCTATCATTCACATCCTTCCTCCCTTATTCAGCCTAAAGCTTGTGCTCTTCACCGAGGAGTCAAAACCCTAGAATGCTTTCTAACGTACAGCGTATCCCAGTCCAAAAGAACAAGACTGATGAGAAAGTGAGTGACACAAAGAGGTCAACAGTCTTTATTTTACAGGCTGCACTTGCAATGGTGTGCAGTAAAATGAAGGGCAATAGGATATATATATATATATATATATATATATATATATATATATATATATAAGGCCCCTCATCTTAGCCAAGCCAGATCACCCTGCTCTGTACTGACGAGGGGCTAGAACCCCGAAACAGCTGTCCGCCGATGGGTCCCTCTTTCCTTCTGGAGAGAGAGTTCTGGTTTGGCATTAATCCCGATTAGCTTTTTATATTCCGTAACTGGAGCTAAGCTGATACCAGGGAACATCGCCTGAAAAGGTGATGTAATGAGCTGGTTTGCATATTCCCCTATATATATATATATATATATATACTAAATGATGAAGAAAAGTGAAGAAGTTCCTATAGAAACCAGTCAAGTTGGTGCATGCTAAATACTAATGCTAAATACTAATATCTGTTCGAACATTGCAAAACTAGTGGGCAATTATCTACTGGAGAGGTGGCAGCATGTTTCAGACTATGGCAGAGCATGTACTAGTCTCTTAAAGATCACAGCATATGGTAAATAGAGAAGTGGATAAGTGGATGATTAGCAGCCAGATCTATTTTGATAGTTCTGAAAGGGGACATCTGATCAAAACCACTCACTGATATGTTATAGATACTTATTCAAAGATGCCACTGGTGAGGTTTGTAATCTTAAATCACCATTGATGACCTCAAACTCCTTTGGTACCACTCAATGATTCCTGTAACTCAAACTCCTGCTCAACCTTCTAAACAAAGCAACATCAATTTTAAATGTCTATGCAGTATCAAAGGAATTAAAGCAAATGGCTTCATTAAGTAAACTTGTCTGGCTCTGTAGATATCTTTTCTTTTCACTCCTCTTGTTGACAGCCGGTAGTCATGGTTCCCGTCCACCAGCTCTGCTTTAGAGTGACATCACTCGCTGTCCAGAGCTCTTGTGCGCATAACATGCTCCCTGCTGGGCTTAGTTCAGCACATTCATCATGTCTGACTGCTGCAGACATAGTGTGAGCAGACAGATTCAGAGAGAGGTATTTAGCCAGATGAGACAACGCCTTTTAAAGCATTATACCGCTATTTTGTCCTAAAAACAAGAATTGATCTTTTGATATGCTTTATTTTTAATCCGGAAGTAATTTAAGCTGGATACTTGGGAGTTTTCATATGATACTTTCCCTGTAACCATTACTCCTAACAAATAGTTGGACTTCCGCATAGACATGTGTACTCAAGTAAGCATGCATGTGTTTTTAGTGGGTAGAAGTGATTCTCCAGTGGGAACAAATTAACATAAAATAAACTCATTCACATTAGATGAAGTGGGCTGGCCCTAAAAAAATTCTTGGGGTCCAAGTTTAAGGGCTATAAAAGACCAAGTCCATAGGTGGCTGATACGCCCCCTCACTGCAGCTCTATGGGAGACCTGGAGCGCTGCACTCGGCAATCCCCGACTCTCACATAAAGCTGCATTGAGTGGGCGTGTCGGTTGCCTCTTTGTGCAGTGTTTGGCATTCCCCATTCAGGAGGAGAGCCAGAGATCACGGGGGGGAGCCCAGCTGTCAGACACCACCACCCACACATCCCCCTGCAATCTGACACTTATCCTTAGCATAGGGGATACGTTTTTGTATCCCAGTGTACCTTTTTAATGAATGACATGTCAGGAGACCAAAGTACCTGGAGGAAAGCCATGCAAATATATAGAGAATATGCAAACTCCATGCAGATATTGGGGGAGATTTATCAAAACCTGTGTAGAGGAAAAGTTACCCAGTTGCCCATAGCAACCAATCAGATCGCTTCTTTCATTTTTAACAAGGCCTCTAGAAAATGAAAGAAATTATCTGATTGGTTGCTATGGGCAACTAGTCAACTTTTCCTCTGCACAGGTTTTGATAAATCTCCCCCATTGTCCTTGGTCAGATTCTACTACAGAGAAAAAAAGAGAAAAGAGCGATATGCGCCCCTGGTGAAGTATGTATGAAATGGTTAGCAAAAGGTAGGTGAAAACTCACTTACCAGAGGATGTTGCGCTAAGAGCACAACACCTGAGATGACATCAATATAGTAATTGGAGTCTGCAGCCTCAGCTCCTCCGGGTATAGCTTCACTGATCCGGTAAAGGAACAATTAAAATATAAAAAATTACAAATAAAAATTGACCTCTCCTGGGCTCTGGTCTCCGGTAGAGCAGTAGGACACGTTCCCAGGTCCAAAATGTATTTTATTGCACTAAAAACAACATGTTTCTGGTCCGAAAGGACCCTTCCTTAGGTAAGGTGCTTTCAGGTAAAAGACAGGTGAGACACTGAAATACCCTTCCAGTAGGCTGGTAAAGGTCAACTTGACCTTTACCAGACTACTGGAAGGGTATTTTAGTGTCTCACCTGTCTTTAACCTGTAAGCACCTTACCTGAGGAAGAGTCCTTTTCGGACCAGAAACATGTTGTTTTTAGTGCAATAAAATACATTTTGGACCTGGGAACGTGTCCTACTGCTTTACTGGAGACCAGCGCCCAGGAGAGCTCAATTTATATTTTTTATTTTTTATATTTTAATTGTAGATTCTAATCCATGACCCCAGTGCTGCACAGCAACAATGCTAACCACTGAGCTGCCCACTTAATAAATGTAATAATTTATCTTAGTTTAAAAAGTATATTAAAAAGTATATTGAAAAAATGAGAGCACAAATACAGTAATTCTCCAGTTAAAATAGATTAAGTAGGTTACTTTAATACAAAAACATCTAACAATTTGTATCATCAAACCTTATTAATTAAAAAAAAAACATTCTAAAATCCCTAAAGAAGAGGAATCTGTCTTAATCCAACTTGTGAAATGTCAGAAGATGCAATGGACTGGAACCCCTATTGATTTTCAAATTAAATAGACTGCAATGCTCACTATCACAAGCTGTGTGATGGACAAAGACCTACAAGTATATACATAATGGTTAAAGCAAGGAAGACGTGTGTTCTGATGGAGGGAGAAAAATAAGTTATGCTTATTAAAAGCTCCATGTTTTTTAAGCTTCAAAATTACTGCTAGTAATAATAATAATAATAATTAGTATTATTATTATAATATCTTCAAAATAATATACATCTAGTAATAATAATAATAATTATTATTATTATTATAATAATATACTACAATATACACTTCTGATGTACAGAGATTATAACCAAAAGGGATGTCCATCATTACGTTATTGGGCCTTGACATAAAAACATTTAATAAGATACAACTGCTGGGGGTTCTGGAGCCTGGACGCACCCATCCACAAATTGCAAGTGACATCATTTTGTACCGGTACAAACTCATTGGATGTTATTTGTAGGTTATAAATTTAAAAGGAAAAAACAAGAAACTGGTGCCCTGAGGTGGAAAGAAACATGTACAGAACAACTCAGTACAATTGCCAGTGGAAAGTAACCCTGCAGCTGCTCCTCCCTAATCATTTATATTATTTTATAATATTCAGACTGTTGATAATGCTCTTTAATACATATAGTTTAACCTCCATTACTCACCCATGCCATTCAATTATTTGGCGTCATACTAAGTGCATTAGCCCTTTTCATTTACGATGAAATTAGCCCTTTTCATTTACTATTCTCCCTGTATCCCAGCACATTGCTTGCTTTGTTTTCTGTGATTTACTGTCTACCATCTAGATTTTAAAAGGATTGCCTGAAGCATATTTTTATTATCGGTTGGGTGCACTGAAAAATTAAAGTGCATACTCACCATCTAAATTCCCCACAGCTGGCTTTAGATGTGTCCCACTCCCCACTCGTCACTGCTGCTTCCTGGTTTCAATGACAAGTCATCTCAGTAGGAGCTGCCCACTTAGCCAAACAAAGACAGAGATGGAACACAGCTGTCGTCAGTGATTGGCAGTTCCTGCTGGGACAACTTGTCACAGGAACTGGTGGTGACAAGCAGAGAATGGGAGGCGTCAGAATGGCAGCTGCTTGGAATTTTGGTAAGTCAGTATTATTTATTTTCTTTTAACATGCTCCCAGCCATATGTAAAAAATGTCATGTCCCCACAAACCCTGTATTACTTCCTTTCTCTATATCATGTAATGTCTCTATATCATGTACAGTCCAATACCACTCCTCACAATACCAACGTTCTGATGGTCCCCTCACTTTATGTACCCAACCATTGTTAGCATCCAGACTCTATGACAACCTATATACTACATCCAATAGAATGCTACTCCCTTGACTATCTTACTTGGTTATATGTTTCATTGCAACCCAACTGCTACATATTTTATCTTGCAACATTTTATTCCAGGGGGGGGGGGGGGGGGCTTACACCTTATTGGGCCCCTTGGCAATAGAAGATTTTGGGGCCCCCATGTGCCCGTACTTTATAGATGCACCTGCTCAAATACAATACAATTTCTTTCTCCTCCTGTACAGTCTGCTGGGGGCAATAGTACTTTTCTTCCATCACACTCCTGTCACTCTTAGGCAGCCTGTACATGCTGAGATCTCACAGTGATAGGAATGTAGTGACAACCACCACTCTCCTATTTAAGTTGAATCATCTCTCCCGTAATTGGGAGTGCAATGCTGGTGCTGCCTTCCTTACTGATGTGCACCTACAGGGGGAGGAGTCAGGCTTCAGGCACTAAAGAGGCAAGCTTCCTCTAGTGCCTGAAATTTGGCTTCACGGACTCCTCCCTCTCAGTAGATGTGGGCAGCGCAGCAGTGAGCACAGGTTATAAGTGGATGTTTGTGCGATTCCCCAGTATGGAATGATTTACACTGACAGCATGTAAGCTACAGAGCAGTTAATTGTAAGATGACACCCCACAGTGGGTGGCACCTGGGCAGATTGCAAACCTCATGCCTGAGAGTGATAGGAGTGTGATTACAGCAATCAAATTCCTATAACCATCAGACAGCCTATACGGCTCTGGAGGTGACTGCATTATAAGAAATATTGTAAAAGCAGAATTGTAAGTGCAGCTTTGGAGGTGGCAGGAGGATAAGACATGATGTAAAAGCAGAATAGTGGGTGTGACTCTGGAAGTGACAGGAGGATAAGATATTATACAAGCACGTAATAGTATGTGCAGCTTTGGATGTGACTGGGATATAGGACTTTATGCAACAGCAAAGTGCAGTTCTGGGGGCAGCAGAATAGTGGCCCAAATTCTGGAAGTGACTGGATGATAAGACATTGTTTCTTTCTCCTTCTCTCATCAGCTGCTTCTGTGTAATACTAGTCCAAGGAGGATTAGCAGCTGGGTTTCTTTCCACAAGCCTTTGTTTAGAGTTCTGCCTGTTATTTGCACATCTCTCAAGTGAACAGACATGCAAACTTTTATCTTGTTTATTATATTGATGTCTTGCCACGTTTTAGCTTCCTCCTTTTAGATTTATAACCTGCATCCAATGGGTTAGGGTCTTTACAAAGCTCTGCAGCACTTGCGACTTGTGAATGGGTAGGCCCAGACTTATGAACCCCCCCACCAGTTTTAATGACATGTCAGCAAAAATACACTGCTCAAAAAAAATAAAGGGAACACTATAACACATCCTAGATCTGAATGAATGAATGAACTAATCGTTTTAAATACTTTCGTCTTTACATAGTTGAATGTGCTGACAACAAAATCACATGAAAATTATCAATGGAAATCAAATTTATCAACCCATGGAGGTCTGGATATGGAGTCACACTCAAAATCAAAGTGGAAAACCACACTACAGGCTGATCCAACATTGATGTAATGTATTTAAAACAAATCAAAATGAAGCTCAGTAGTGTGTGTGGCCTCCACGTGCCCATATGACCTTCCTACAATGCCTTGGTATGCTCCTGATGAGGTGTCCGATTCAGGCCTGAGGAACGGGCAGGCCAGTCCATAGCATCAATGCCTTCCTCTTGCAGGAACTGCTGAAACACTCGAGCCACATGAAGTCTAACTTTGTCTTGCATTAGGAGGAACACAGGGCCAACCACACCAGCATATGGTCTCACATTTAGGTACCTAATGGCAGTCATGATATCTCTGGCAAGCACATGGAGGGCTGTGCGGCCCCCAAAGAAATGTCCCCCCAACACCTTGCTAATTGCCTATAATTTCCGCATGTTGTCTGTTCCATTTGCACAACAGCATGTGAAATTGATTATCAATCAGTGTTGCTTCCTGAGTGGACAGTGTGATCTCACAGAAGTGTGATTGACTTGGAGTTACATTGTGTTGTTTAAGTGTTTCCTTTATTTTTTTGAGCAGTGCATTAAAAAGTGCATATTAGTGAATTTGTTGCAAAGCATTTATGAGAGGAAAAAACCTGACTACGTTCATAAAAATGGATAAATATAGCAGAGAGCTTTGGTGCTCGGTAATCCTGTGTACGAGCGTTGGTGCAGCATGAGCAGTGATGAATGAGAACTTTCCACTGCATCCAATAAAATTCACAATAAGGACACATCACTGGTTTTCATTATCACATAATTAAATATAGAGGAGAAAACAAACAGTCTGTGAAGATGAACAAATATTGAGACAGAACGGTTGCTCTTTAGAGGGCCCAACACTAGATTAAAGAGTAGAGAAATACAGGATAACAGGCATCATTGATACTGGTCCTTCAAGTATAGTTTAACATGCAGCCTCCCATGGTTCAATGCATGTGAAACACATTATTAATCCTAGACACGTAATCATGAAATAATCATAGGGTTCACTAAGTAAGGGTCCATCCAGTAAGAAACAATAGGGTTCATTTAGACTAAATTTAGGGACAGAGCTTTGACTTTTTATTTTAGAAAGACAGTCTAGTGGTTACACCTGTATCTACTAAATGTCCCCTTTATCCTCTGATGGGGAAAAGGAGAAAGATAGAACTCACTGTAAATACAGAGATCCTTGTAGATCCAAATCACTGAAAACAATAAAACTTAAAATTTAATGTACCAATAAAAAGGATCCTGAGGGGTCCAAATGCCATCAAACAAGAAAAAAAAGGACAAAAACAGCAACTGCTCCAATGGAACCACAATCGGTGTCCACTATGCAGGCTTACACTTATATTATATCATGTCCATACTACCAGTCGGCAATAGTCAATGGATTATTGACAAGGATGAACAAAGATAAAGACCAGTTCTAGTTCCTGCCCATCCACCTATAATTAGTATGGTTAAGGATGACAAGATTTCCACCTTTATCGGCGGGTTTTATGATTAACTCCTCATCTTTCTCAAGAGCAATAAGAGCCGTCATTTCATCTCTTGTTAGGTTACACTGATAGTCACATCTTACTCGATCAAGAGATTCAATTTTCCTTGTAACCACCTGTAAAAATATATCGATGCTGGTAAGATCTGACATAGGGGGCATTAAGGTGCTCTTTGGACAAAGGTCAGTAAACAGACCAGTGCCTGGTTCTCTTATATTAGTCTCATGCAGTTCTTTCATGATACGTATCCCCGGAAGGACAGCCTCTGGAATACCCAGCTCCAGGCACTGACATT